>NW_028317992.1:2842500-3142500 GCF_062004578.1 Staurois parvus
GATAAGACCATCTCTGTGCCAATGCCAGCTTCTGATTCCAGGCCTTGTGTTCAAGCCAAGCCTGGGATATTAAAGGCGTAGTAGCATCAAACCTCTCCATCCTTAAAAGCAGGGGTCTCCAAACTATGGCCCTCCAGCTGTTGAAGTACTACAAGTCCCATCATGCCTCTAGGAGTCTTGCCCGTGGCTGTCAGAGTCTTGCAAGGCCTCATGGGACTTGCAGTTCCTCAACACCTGGAGGACCATAGTTTGGAGACCCTTGCTTAAAAGGCTAACCATACATTGTACAACCAGTTCATATTTCATCCATTCCATGGAGGTAAAACCAATCAGGTTTTTTCCACCATGTGTGTCCCATTGGGGAGATTTCCCTTTACTTCCTGTCGCATAGTTAAAACAGGAAGTAAGAGAAAATCCCTACAAAGTGAGGGAATCCCTAGTTGTCTTCAGAACTAGTGTCCCCATTGGAAGATTTCTTTTTTATTACTGTTGTGGTGACAACCCAAACTTGGGGATTTTCTTTTACTTTCACTCTCAGTAATAATGGTAAACAGGCCAAGTAGAGAGGATGAATCTCCCATTGGGGGGCAAAGACAGGAATAAAATTCATTTTCATTCTATCCAGAACTGGAAAAAAAAAAATTGCCTTGAAGACTAAAGCCAGCCATACATGGGTCGAATTCCGAAAGAATTTTCTTTCGTAAATCTTTTCTAAGAATTTTCGTTCGAATTTCGCACCATTAGTGGAACAGCAACGGAAAATTTTCGAAAACCCATCAAATTTGAGTGAATTTTGAAAAACAAACAAATTTCTAATCAATGACAGGAGAATCATTGAGAAATGTAATAGAAAAAGAAATTAGCGTGAGCTGCGACCTGTAAAGCAAAAACAATTCTTGGCCACGAAAATTCTTTTCTGTAGTAACATGAGGTGAAACGGAAGGCTTGGTTGGTTGAATTTCGAAATCAATGGTGGCGCCATCGGATTACAAAATGCACAGAATTTCAGATTTTCTAAAGAAAATTTGTTCAGAATTCTACCCATTTATGGCCTACATAAGCATTTTCTGGGATGTTTTGTTTACAAATTTAAAAATCGGTATTTCTTTTTAATAGAAAATGATTCTAGAGAATGAAATGGCAATTGTTTCCTTTTTTTATGTCCCACGGTATTTGCGCAGCAGTTTTCAAATGCCATGTTTTGGGGAAAAAATACCCTTTAGTGAATTAAAAAAAAAAAAAAAAAATTTAACACAAGATATACCCCAATTTTTTTGTAAAATACAAAACCGGATGTAATGGCGAGTAAATAGACAGCCAACATGTCGCACGCTTGTGGAATGGCGACAAACTACAGTACTTAATCTCCATAGGCAACGCTTAAAAAAAAAAAAAAAAAAAAAAAAAAAAAAAAACTTTACAGGTTACCTGTTTAGAGTTATAGAGGAGATCTAGCGCTAGAATTCTCTCGCTCGAACGTTCGTGATACCGCATGTGTGCTGCGAACACCGTTTACATATGCGTGCGTGATTTACACATACGTTCACTTCTGCGTGCGAGCTTTAAAAAATGTTTTTCCTTTTTTTTTTCTTACTTTTACACTGTCCCTTTTTTTTTTTTTTTTTAGCACTTTCATTCCTATTACAAGGAATGTAAACATCCCTTGTTACAGAAATATACATGACAGGTCCTCTTTAAGAAGAGATTTGGGGTCAAAAAGATTCCAAACCTCTTTTCTACCTTTAAAAGTAAAAGATCAAAAAAATTAAAAAAAATAAAAAAAAAAGGTTTTTGGAACATTTGCTTTAAAAGAAAAATAATAGTTTTTTCCCGCTGCCGTCACTCCGGTCCTCCATCATGATAGAGGCGGTCAAAGGCCAAAGAGTCTCATCGCCTCCATCTTGACAAGGCCACTCCGTCGGATCGTTTCTCAGGCCGGCCGGCGTTAACGGTAAGTCAGAGAAACACCGGCAAGCCGCGGGGGGGGGGTTGGAATGTCCCCCCCGTCACTCTAAAAAGCGAACTAGTAGCTGAAGAGCCATTAGGACCACTCATCAGAAAGCCAGTCGTCCTCTGAACAAAATGATACCGGGTTTATAGCAGATTTCTTCAGCCATAACCCCGGAAACCACTTGAAAACTGCAACGGTTATATACGCATTGCGGTCTTCAAGTGGTTAAAGTGGTTGTAAACTCTAACATATACCCAGTGAAGGGACTGGACTCAAGTGATAAAGAGGTGAAATAAATCCTACTTAAGTTGTACCCGTTTATCTATAGCCATCTTTCCCCTACATCCATTCAAAGTGCAGAATTTACACAAGCTCTGAAAAGCAGGGGGCGTGGAACTGAAGTTACATCAGTGAAGAGAGCTCTGAGAGCTGATTGGAGGGAACGGACACACCCTCTTCACACAGGAACAGAGCTGAGGCTGTCAATCTGCTGGATGTCCCTCCCCTGTCTCCATTTTTCTCTTGGTGTCAGGAAAACTTGCTAGAAGTGTTTCATGCTGACAGAGGAATGAAGCAGCAGACAAATGTCACTTAGTGCTCTGGATTGAGACAAGGACACACTATACAGGGGTATGCTTTGTTCATAATTCACGTCTGAGGTTCACAACTACTGAGACAAAAGGTTTCCAAACCAGGACTGAGAAAGAGAAAGGCATCAGGCACCCCTCTAATTCGCATTGTTTTCCAAAAGGGAGTATCTGGAAGCAAAAGGGGCGGAGCTAAACATATGTATGGGTTGCCCCCTTGCAGCAGTTTTTAAACAGCATGTTTCCATAATCATTGGTCACTTGCATACCAAAAAGTACCATCTACTAAAAAGAATTACCCCACCAACCCACTCAGTCAGCAGCCCATCAGGAGTGAATATTTAAAAATGTCTGAGTGGGGAATATGGGGGGGGGGGGTACGCTCTCCCGACCAACCTGTGTAACCAAAAAGTGAGCAGCGGTCTCCGCCTACAAGTTTCCACCAAACTACACATCCGACGCGTTTCAGCCCACCCACAGGGATTACCCTTTTTTTTTGCAGATCACACCATTGATTTAAACTGGCTGTCCTATGCTTCGTGGCAAGACTCAGCCCAACCGCGGCAAAACTCAGCCCAACCGCGGCAAAACTCAGCCCAACCGTGGCAAAACTCAGCCCAACCGCGGCAAAACTGTTTTTAGGCTTTTTTTTTAGCTAAAATATAAATTTGTGTAAAAAAGCTAAAAAAAAAAAAAAAAAAAAAACACACAGAAAAAGCACAGCTAATCGCTAATGCAAAAACGTTCTACAAAAATGCAGAAAATTGTGCGTTTACGTGACTTTTTACCATACAGCTAATGCTTTAAACCGCCCGACGTGCATGAGGACTAATACCGCATCATGATCACACCCCGTCCATGTGAACAGCTGCAGATGTGTATATTAAGTTAACACCCCAAAAATCAGCTCACAAAATGCGGAGCGATGTGCAGAATTGGAGTAGTGAACAATCACGCGATCCGGTTGTGGTGCGGACAAAAAAAAAAGGGGGGGGGTTCTGTACTATATTGGTGCACTCTGAGCCATACCAAATGTACGGCTCAAATCTCACCGCACAGAAAACGCATGTTATTTGCACAGGAATGCGGTACGGTCTGTCAGTGGGAGGAATAGTGGCCCCATCGTTGGCGTCAGTGGGGGGGGGGATAGTGGCCCCATCGTTGGCGTCAGTGGGGGGGGGGGGGGGGGATAGTGGCCCCATCGTTGGCGTCAGTGGGGGGGGGGGGGGATAGTGGCCCCATCGTTGGCGTCAGTGGGGGGGGGGGGGATAGTGGCCCCATCGTTGGCGTCAGTGGGGGGGGGGGGATAGTGGCCCCATCGTTGGCGTCAGTGGGGGGGGGGGGATAGTGGCCCCATCGTTGGCGTCAGTGGGGGGGGGGGGATAGTGGCCCCATCGTTGGCGTCAGTGGGGGGGGGGGGGATAGTGGCCCCATCGTTGGCGTCAGTGGGGGGGGGGGGGGATAGTGGCCCCATCGTTGGCGTCAGTGGGGGGGGGATAGTGGCCCCATCGTTGGCGTCAGTGGGGGGGGGATAGTGGCCCCATCGTTGGCGTCAGTGGGGGGGGGATAGTGGCCCCATCGTTGGCGTCAGTGGGGGGGGGATAGTGGCCCCATCGTTGGCGTCAGTGGGGGGGGGATAGTGGCCCCATCGTTGGCGTCAGTGGGGGGGGGATAGTGGCCCCATCGTTGGAGTCAGTGGGGGGGGGATAGTGGCCCCATCGTTGGCGTCAGTGGGGGGGGGATAGTGGCCCCATCGTTGGCGTCAGTGGGGGGGGGATAGTGGCCCCATCGTTGGCGTCAGTGGGGGGGGGATAGTGGCCCCATCGTTGGCGTCAGTGGGGGGGGGATAGTGGCCCCATCGTTGGCGTCAGTGGGGGGGGGATAGTGGCCCCATCGTTGGCGTCAGTGGGGGGGGGATAGTGGCCCCATCGTTGGCGTCAGTGGGGGGGGGATAGTGGCCCCATCGTTGGCGTCAGTGGGGGGGGGATAGTGGCCCCATCGTTGGCGTCAGTGGGGGGGGGATAGTGGCCCCATCGTTGGCGTCAGTGGGGGGGGGATAGTGGCCCCATCGTTGGCGTCAGTGGGGGGGGGATAGTGGCCCCATCGTTGGCGTCAGTGGGGGGGGGATAGTGGCCCCATCGTTGGCGTCAGTGGGGGGGGGATAGTGGCCCCATCGTTGGCGTCAGTGGGGGGGGGATAGTGGCCCCATCGTTGGCGTCAGTGGGGGGGGGATAGTGGCCCCATCGTTGGCGTCAGTGGGGGGGGGATAGTGGCCCCATCGTTGGCGTCAGTGGGGGGGGGATAGTGGCCCCATCGTTGGCGTCAGTGGGGGGGGGATAGTGGCCCCATCGTTGGCGTCAGTGGGGGGGGGATAGTGGCCCCATCGTTGGCGTCAGTGGGGGGGGGATAGTGGCCCCATCGTTGGCGTCAGTGGGGGGGGGATAGTGGCCCCATCGTTGGCGTCAGTGGGGGGGGGATAGTGGCCCCATCGTTGGCGTCAGTGGGGGGGGGATAGTGGCCCCATCGTTGGCGTCAGTGGGGGGGGGATAGTGGCCCCATCGTTGGCGTCAGTGGGGGGGGGGATAGTGGCCCCATCGTTGGCGTCAGTGGGGGGGGGATAGTGGCCCCATCGTTGGCGTCAGTGGGGGGGGGATAGTGGCCCCATCGTTGGCGTCAGTGGGGGGGGGATAGTGGCCCCATCGTTGGCGTCAGTGGGGGGGGGATAGTGGCCCCATCGTTGGCGTCAGTGGGGGGGGATAGTGGCCCCATCGTTGGCGTCAGTGGGGGGGGGATAGTGGCCCCATCGTTGGCGTCAGTGGGGGGGGGATAGTGGCCCCATCGTTGGCGTCAGTGGGGGGGGGATAGTGGCCCCATCGTTGGCGTCAGTGGGGGGGGGATAGTGGCCCCATCGTTGGCGTCAGTGGGGGGGGGATAGTGGCCCCATCGTTGGCGTCAGTGGGGGGGGGATAGTGGCCCCATCGTTGGCGTCAGTGGGGGGGGGATAGTGGCCCCATCGTTGGCGTCAGTGGGGGGGGGATAGTGGCCCCATCGTTGGCGTCAGTGGGGGGGGGATAGTGGCCCCATCGTTGGCGTCAGTGGGGGGGGGATAGTGGCCCCATCGTTGGCGTCAGTGGGGGGGGGATAGTGGCCCCATCGTTGGCGTCAGTGGGGGGGGGATAGTGGCCCCATCGTTGGCGTCAGTGGGGGGGGGATAGTGGCCCCATCGTTGGCGTCAGTGGGGGGGGGATAGTGGCCCCATCGTTGGCGTCAGTGGGGGGGGGATAGTGGCCCCATCGTTGGCGTCAGTGGGGGGGGGATAGTGGCCCCATCGTTGGCGTCAGTGGGGGGGGGATAGTGGCCCCATCGTTGGCGTCAGTGGGGGGGGGGGATAGTGGCCCCATCGTTGGCGTCAGTGGGGGGGGGGATAGTGGCCCCATCGTTGGCGTCAGTGGGGGGGGGGATAGTGGCCCCATCGTTGGCGTCAGTGGGGGGGGGGATAGTGGCCCCATCGTTGGCGTCAGTGGGGGGGGGGATAGTGGCCCCATCGTTGGCGTCAGTGGGGGGGGGGATAGTGGCCCCATCGTTGGCGTCAGTGGGGGGGGGGATAGTGGCCCCATCGTTGGCGTCAGTGGGGGGGGGATAGTGGCCCCATCGTTGGCGTCAGTGGGGGGGGGGATAGTGGCCCCATCGTTGGCGTCAGTGGGGGGGGGGATAGTGGCCCCATCGTTGGCGTCAGTGGGGGGGGGGATAGTGGCCCCATCGTTGGCGTCAGTGGGGGGGGGGATAGTGGCCCCATCGTTGGCGTCAGTGGGGGGGGGATAGTGGCCCCATCGTTGGCGTCAGTGGGGGGGGGGATAGTGGCCCCATCGTTGGCGTCAGTGGGGGGGGGGATAGTGGCCCCATCGTTGGCGTCAGTGGGGGGGGGGATAGTGGCCCCATCGTTGGCGTCAGTGGGGGGGGGGATAGTGGCCCCATCGTTGGCGTCAGTGGGGGGGGGGATAGTGGCCCCATCGTTGGCGTCAGTGGGGGGGGGGGGGATAGTGGCCCCATCGTTGGCGTCAGTGGGGGGGGGGGGGGATAGTGGCCCCATCGTTGGCGTCAGTGGGGGGGGGGGGATAGTGGCCCCATCGTTGGCGTCAGTGGGGGGGGGGGATAGTGGCCCCATCGTTGGCGTCAGTGGGGGGGGGATAGTGGCCCCATCGTTGGCGTCAGTGGGGGGGGGATAGTGGCCCCATCGTTGGCGTCAGTGGGGGGGGGATAGTGGCCCCATCGTTGGCGTCAGTGGGGGGGGGATAGTGGCCCCATCGTTGGCGTCAGTGGGGGGGGGATAGTGGCCCCATCGTTGGCGTCAGTGGGGGGGGGATAGTGGCCCCATCGTTGGCGTCAGTGGGGGGGGGATAGTGGCCCCATCGTTGGCGTCAGTGGGGGGGGGATAGTGGCCCCATCGTTGGCGTCAGTGGGGGGGGATAGTGGCCCCATCGTTGGCGTCAGTGGGAGGAATAGTGCCCCATCATTGGTGTCAGTGGGAGGAATGGTGCCCCATCATTGGTGTCAGTGGGAGGAATAGTGCCCCATCATTGGTGTCAGTGGGAGGAATAGTGCCCCATCATTGGCATCAGTAGGAGGAATAGTGCTCCGAGGGCCAGATAAAAGCAAGCAAAGGGCCGCATCCAGCCCCTGGGCCGCAGTTTGGAGACCACAAATCTAGACACACAGAGGTGGCTCGGGGGTGAGCTCACATGAGTGCCCCCAGAACTAGCAGCTTGCTATGGGGGCACTCAGCTGGGGGGGGCGGCAGGAGTACCAGTGGGAGACCTGAGGATAGGGGGATCATGCCTGCTCTGTGCAAAACCATTACTCAGAGCAGGTAAGTATAAGATGTTTTGTTTTTTAGTAAAAGGGAACCTTTAGTATCACTTTAAACACAAAACAATGACATTTCACGAAGGGGAACCTTGATGTTTATTTAAAAGAAAAAAAAAAGCGTGCATATGGAAGAGATCGAATATTGGAAGTTCAAGCTTTGCCTAAGGACAACACTATCTTTCTATAATGAGTTGAGTAATAAATGTCAGTATTTTCTGATCACGAAGGTGCCCTTTTAACACACTATGTCTTCTTACTGGATATTAAGTCCTTCCCAGTGAGAAGTATCGACTTTATTACAGTCCATAGAGATGATGGCCGAATTTAAATAAAGAATGCATTGCCGGGGGCAGATCCTATGTTATACACCCAGTGACTTTACTGCAAATCCTTACCTACTTCTGTCTTGGAGATACTGATCCAGCCTCAGCCAGCACCAACCTGACTGCTATGTGAAAGGGTTTGACTTCAGTATAACCACCGGACTGTTTTGTAATAGCGAAATTTGCAGCCCCATTAGTAGCCAACAGGGGCGGACTGACAACTCATGGGGCCCCAGGGCAATAGGGGATCATGGGGCCCCTGTGTCCTTGCCCAAACTCAAAAAAGCCTATGAAAAAGGTACCAGGGGCATCTCATGGGGCCCCCTACTGACCCCGGGCCCTTGGGCAGTGCATGAGTTTCCAAATGGTCAGTTCGCCCCTGGTATCCAATACATGTGGAAGGCTCAGTTCACATCTAAAAGTCGCACAACTTAAAGTGCGACTTTGCCAGGCGACTTCCTGTCGATTTGCCGATGACTTGAGAATGACTTTGATGCCATGCGACTTTGGCTGGCTAATCTTGTAATGTCGGATCCAAATCACATCAGTGTATAGAGGAGGATCCAACTTGAAGTCGACTTCCAATAAAGTCTATGGGCACAAGTTGGATAAAAGCAGGGGCGGACTGACCATTTAAGCACTCGGGCACTGCCCGAGGGCCCAGGGTCAGTAGGGGGCCCCATGGTATGCCCTTAGTACCTTTTATTGGCTTTTTCTAGTTTGGGCCAGGACACAGGGGCCCTATGATCCCCTATTGCCCAGGGGCCCCATGAGTTGTCAGTCCGCCCCTGGATAAAAGTCGCTTTGAAGTAGTGCAGGAACCTTTTCTACAGTCGGAGCGACTTCAGGAGTGCTAATTCAGACAGCTATCATTGACTAACATGGGAATTCACATGTCATGCGACTTGGGGGTCTCACAACCTGGATTCTAAGTCGCGACAGAGTGAACCGAGCCTTATGCCCCGTACACACAATAAGAAAATCGCACAAAACATTTCGAGCAACTCCGCCCACAGTGCTTAAAGGTGAACTCCGAGAGGAGAAAATATTGGGCCATGTGTACCCTTCCTTGAATCTTGGAGTGCACTTCTTCCAGATCTGTGCAGTAATCCAGTGTGAGACTTTAAAAGACCGGTCACTGCTGCTCTCTCTCCTTGTGTAAAATGACTGGTCTCGTCTCCGTCCCCTACTGTAGTATCTGCAGGCAGCCTGTAGAGGGTGGAGCCTGCTGGGCCCCTCCCACAGCCCTGCTCTCTGCACAGGATATGAAAACGTCTGGAAGACACAAAGCACACCAAGATTCAAGGAAGAGGCCCACATGACAATATTGGTTTAGTCCAGTGGTCTCCAAACTGCAGCCCGGGGCCAGATGTGGCCCTTTGCTTGCTTTTATCTGGCACTTGGCGCAGTATTTCCATCCACGGATACCAACAATGAGGCAAAATCTCCCCCCCCCCCCCCCACTGACACCAATGAAGGGGCAGGAATACTCCCAACGACACCAAAGATGGTGTATAATTCCTCCCAATAACACCAACAATGAGGCACAATCTCACTCCACCACTGATGATCGAACGATTTTCTCTTCGTTGATGAGCAGGATGCTTTAACCGATAATGATATTGTGAACGAAAAAACCCGTGTTGTACAACAGTGAAAAATGTTGTTTTGCATACGAACGACCGATTTTCTATGCAGTGATATGACGGTCGTACGAAAAAAATCTATCAAGCGCTATCACGCATGAGCGGAAACAGAAGATGACCCAGATGTTTATGTCCAAGGAATCTTCGTAAACACGAACGAAAAATCCAAATGTTAAAAGTCGATCGGCCTAATGAGATAATGAAACCGGAATTCTGTATATTATATTTTATGTATCACTATTTATGTATATAGGTCATGGAATAAACGATATTATACTCATTGCTGGGAATTGTGTATATCGCTCGTTCTGGCCGGAAGGGCGTGGCTACAAGGTCACATGCACACCGCATCACTTCCACTTATACGGAAGACGTCAACACTACGTATTTTTTTTTAGATTGGTTAATGTGGCCCACAATTTCGACCAACGAACGAACGCCTCTCGGTCAGATGACCGATCGGTCGATTTTCTAATTGTGTATTCCCACCTTTAGGCTGACCATACATTATACAATTTTCTTTAGAAAATTGCTACAGATTTACCAAAAACCATATAATAGTCAAACCAAAACACTTTCAATTGTATCCAAATTAGGCCGGCCCTTGCACTACATAATTTAACCACTTGCCGTCCGCCTGTTTATAAACGACCGCTTGATGGCACTCCAGGGGCAGGCTGCCATTCATAAACGGCACCCGCATTTTCTAGCGGTGCGCACTCCCTGGGAACACCGATCAGAAGGGACCTCTGTACGAGGTCCTGATCATGTGATCACTCGTTGGCCAATCAGTGATCACATGCAGAGTAGTAAGCAAGATGTCACTTCTTCATTCGCTGCCTGTGCGCGCTCCATGGGAGCAAGCGGCACCGCGATCCGGTGCCCGCTCTGTACTCTGGACACAGCAGAACACCGATTGCTGTACGGGACCTCTGTGTGAGGTCCGATCATGTGATCACTGATTGGCCAGAGATCACGTGAATAGTAGTAAGCAAGATGTCACTTCTGACATCATTGCTTACTACTTGTGAAATCTGTGAATGATCACAGAGGTCACATGGTACAAGGCTATTCACAATGGCCTTGTACCATGTGACAAGCTGTGACCAATCACAGCTCACACAGTAGTTCTCAATGGCTGCAAGAATGCAGTCAGAGAGAAGGAGAAATGATTGCTTTTACAGCCATTACACTGTTCAACAAATTTTTATTTTTTGCCAGTTTTGGAAACAAAAGGATCCATTTCTTAATGAATTTCACATTCTGAGTTCAAATATAACAATGAAATTTGTCAATTGGCTCTAGTTTTTCTGTAAACGGAAAGTTTTCTACTATAGGCGTAATGACTACATAATGCACAATAATTATATAGATAGATGTCTCTCCACAAATATAAAGCAAGTGATATTGACTACATAACAAAGCCTAAATGGCATAATATATTGCATAGGATTACCAAGAAAAATTATAGCCATAAGCTAAGTTGAATCATTTTAATACTTAGGATTCTCACTAGTTTTGTCATCAGTTTGTGTCGGTTTTGCTTCTCTTGGCTTTTCTCTTGTATTCGAGGAAAGGGCTATCTCTTACAACTGTCCAGCAATAGTCAGCAAGCATTGATGGGCTCCATTTACCTTGATATCTTCTTTCCATAGCTGCAATGTCTTGATGGAAGCGCTCTCCGTGTTCATCACTCACTGCTCCACAGTTTGGTGGGAAAAAATCCAGATGCGAATGTAGAAAATGAATTTTTAGAGACATGTTGCAACCCAGATTTCTGTAAGTCTGGATGAGTTTTTCTACCACTTTCTTGTAGTCTGGTGTTTTATTGTTTCCAAGAAAATTTGATGTCACTGATACAAATGCTGTCCAGGCAGCCGTTTCCTTTCCACGCAACAGAGAAAGAAACTCATCATCATGAATAAGTTTACGAATCTGTGGCCCAACAAAGACTCCTTCATTTATTTTTGCAGCACTAAGTGCTGGAAATTTGCTAATCAGGTACTTGAAACCTGCTTTATTCTTGTAGATTGCCTTAAAGTTTTTCATTAATCCCAACTTGATGTGTAATGGAGGTAATAAGATCTTATTGCTGTCTACAAGCGCTGGATAGTTAACATTTTTTTCTCCAGGCTGCAATGACTGGCGTAATGGCCAGTCTCTTTTGGCATAGTGCATTTCTCTCGCACGACTGTCCCACTCACAGAGGAAGCAGCAGTACTTAGTATATCCACCTTGAAGTCCAAGTAGGATAGCAATCACCTTCAGGTCACCACAAATCGACCATTGATATTTATCATAGTTGATGCACCTTAAAAGCTCTTTCAAGTTTTCATACGTTTCTTTCATTGAAACTGCGTAAACAACTGGAACTGACGGCAGCTGATTGCCATTATGGAGCAAAACAGCTTTAAGACTCGCCTTTGAAGCATCAATGAACAGCCTCCACTCATCGGGATCATAGCATACGCTGATGGCTGAGATTAAACCATGAACATTGTTACATACAGCAATATCACCTTCCTGGACGAAGAATGGGATCAGATCTTTCTGACGATGACGGTAGAAAGACGTACGAACATCACTTGCTAGGAGATTCCACTGTTGTAGTCTTGACCCCAAAAGCTCTGCCTTGTTCTTCGGAAGATCCAGGTCTCTGATAAGATCGCTCAATTCCACTTGTGTAATGAGGTGTGGTTCAGTGGGTGTGGATGGAAGAAAGTCTGGGTCATGTGAGGTTGACGGTTGATGACTACACGCTTCAGGTTCTTCCTCACTTGACTCAACCACGAAGGATTCTGGTGCTTTAGGAATTGGTAGCCCCTCTCCATGAGGAACTCGACGTATTGCCGATGGAATATTTGGATAGTGCACAGATAACTTTTTCTTCTCATTTAGCCCTTTTGTTGGAGGCACCATACAAAAGTAACAATTACTAACATGATCTGTTGGCTCTCTCCAAATCATTGGCACAGCGAAAGGCATAGATGCCTTTTTTCCATTCAACCATTGCTCCAGTGCCGTCCCACAAGAATTGCAGCATATATGTGGTGCCCAGCTCTTGTCCTGGTCTCCTATCTTGCAGCCAAAATACAAGTTGTAGGCTTTCTTAATCATTCCTGTTATCCTCCTTTTTTGTGAGATAAAAGTTATTTCACCGCAGATATAGCAGAAATTATCTGCTTTATTCACACAAGTTCGAGGCATTACTGAGTAGCCTATATAAGCATAAAACGAAATGTAAAGACGCTGTCGAACTACAATCAGCTACAGATACTGCAGCTTTTATGCAGTGAAGTGATGCAATTAAAGGCTAATATTGCATCATCTCAGTATACATGCAATTTTCTATTGGTCACCAGTATCAATTGCGCAATATGCAGCTGAAGCTGCATCATAATTTTGAATGGCTTACGTCATTAGATGGGTGAATATATCATGGAAACTAGAGCCAATCAACATTTTTTAGGGTCATTTTCGTTTTCAGCACCCCAAAATTATGTAAGATTAGCTAATTTTATGCCCAAAACTTTTTACCTGTTGAACAGTGTTATGGGTGTAAAAGCAATCAGTGTAAAAAAAAAAAAAATCTTAATCACCCCCCACAAGTAGTACAGTGTCACTATGGTAACACTGTACTGCTAGAGTGATGGTATGTAAATAAAACAAAAAAAAAAACAAAAAATAAAAACAAAAAGGTTTAAAAATTATAATTTTTGGTTATAAACTAATTTGGGTTATTTTTATTTTTTACTAAAAAGATAAACGGAATATATTTTGGCTAAGATTTATGATGAAATATTTATTTGCAAAACTTTATAAAGAAAAACTTTTTTTCAAAATTTTTGGACTTTTTCATTTACATAGCAAAAAAATAAAAATCCCAGCGGTGAATAAATACCACCAAAATACTCCCAATGACACCAAAGATGGCATACAATTCCTCCCAATAACACCAAAAATGAGGCATAATCTCACTCCCCCACTGACACCAATAAAGGGGCAGAAATACTCCCAATGACACCAAAGATGGTGTACAATTCCTCCCAATAACATCAACAATGAGGCGTAATCTCACCCCCCCCCCCCCCCCCCCCCCACACACACACACACACACACTGACACCAATGAAGGGACAGAAATACTCCCAATGACACCAAGGATAGCGTACAATTCCTTCCAATAATACCAACAATGAGGCATAATCTCACTCCTCCACTGACACCAATGAAGGGGCACAAATACTCCCAATGACCCCAAAGATGGTGTACAATTCCTCCCAATAACACCAACAATGAGGCATAATCTCACTCCCCCACTGACACCAATGAAGGGGCAGAAATATGCCCAATGACACCAAAGATGGTGTACAATTCCTCCCGATAACACCAACAATGAGGCATAATCTCACTCCCCCACTGGTGTCATGGGGAGTATTTCTGCCCCTTCATTGGTGTCAGTGGGGGAGTGAGATTATGCCTCATTGTTGGTGTTATTGGGAGGAATTGTACGCCATCTTTGGTGTCATTGGGAGTATTTCTGCCCCTTCATTGGTGTCAGTGGGGGAGTGAGATTATGCCTCATTGTTGGTGTTATTGGGAGGAATTGTACACCATCTTTGGTGTCATTGGGAGTATTTCTGCCCCTTCATTGGTGTCAAAGATGGCGTACAATTCCTCCCAATAACACCAACAATGAGGCATAATCTCACTCCCCCACTGACACCAATGAATGGGCAGAAATACTCCCAACGACACCAAAGATGGTGTACAATTTCTCCCAATAACACCAACAATGAGGCCCAATGACACCAACAATGATGTGTTTTTCCTCTCACAAACTCCAAAGATGCGCCATTTTTTATTCCCACTAACATTTGGACCTTTTCTACTCCTAATGCCCCCAGTCTGGCCCCCCTTAAGTCTGAAGGACAGTAAACTCGCCCTTTGTTTAGGAAGTTTGGAGGTCCCTGGTTTAGTCCATAGTTCATTCAAAAATAAAATGTGTGGGAACTCCGCACAGAACATGGCGGCTCACTGCGCCCGTGGCAGGATTCCTCCTCTGTATGAACACACAACATGGAGTAATATTTGCACGGATGATCACATGGAGGGCGTTGAAGTATGTTGCAGCTGTGGGCTTCCGTCAGCACCAGCACGAGCTCACTAATTAGGTGCGCTGACTATGGCTGCAATACCTAACGGCACAGAAACGTCCGGCGTGTTCTCCTCTACATCGGATTTGACTGTAAATGACTCGCAGTCTCCAGGGACGGGGACACAGCTGCTCCAGGTTTAAAGGGACATTTTATTTTTCCCTTTTAAACCTCATCATTGTCCATTGGATACATCAGCAGCTATTAACCACTTGCCCTCCATAGGATTTACCCCCTTCCAGGCCAGGCCATTTTTTGCAATAAGGCGCTGCGTTACTTTGACAATTGAGCGGTCATGCAACGCTGCACCCAAATAAAAGTTGTGTCCTTTTTTCACCAAAAATAGAGCTTTCTTTTGGTAGTATCCCCTGTGCGTTCATTTACTGCGCTATAAACAAAAAAAAATTTACAATTTTGAGAAAAAAAAACACTATTTTAAACTTTTTGCTATTAAACATGTCCAGTAAAAAAAATAAAAAAAAAACAAAACAAATATCGTCATAAATTTAGGAAAAAATGTATTCTGCTCCATGTCTTTGCTAAAAAAAAAATCCCAATACGTGTAAATTAATTGCTTTTCGTGAAAGTTATAGCGTTTACAAATGGCGGTATAGATACTAGTAATGGCGGCAATCAGCGAATTATAGCGGGACTGCGGTGGGCATTCTGACACTGGGGGGGGGGGGGGGGGGGGGACTGTCACTGACATCCCCAGTGACTAATACAATGATCAGTGCACTGACACTGGGCAGGAAGGGGTTAACAGCTGGGGGCGATCAAAGGGTTAACTGTGTGCGTGTTTTACTGTGCAAGCGCACTGCTTTGTATGGCTCTGCTATTCAGAGCCATACAAAGCAGTGTGCAGGAGCTGACAGGGAAGAGATCTGTACTGTTTACATACAGACCTCTCCCCTGTCAGTGTTGCTCGTCAATTGCCAGGTGCCAGCGCGGAATCAAGACCCAGTGATCCACAGCTGAAGCCGCCAATGGAGGTGCGGGCAGGGCGCGCGCACCTACCCAGAAATACAAAATCACATATATATTGTCAGGGGATCACTTGTTGCTGGAGAGGTCTATTGTTGCTGGTGGGGGGATATATCTTTACTGAAGGAATCGTATGTTGCTAGGGGGTCAATTGTTGCTGAGAGGGGTCTACTGTTGAGGGAGCAGTCTATTGTAGCTGACTGCTGTAGGGTTTATTGATGCTGGTTGCTGGCAGATCTACTGCATTGTTACATAGGGGAGTCCAGTGTTGCTTTGGGGTATATTTTTTTCGTGGGGGGGGGCGGCAATTGCTGATTGGGCAATCTAATGTTGATGGAGGGGATCTATTAATGCTGGGGAAGATCTATTGATGTGGTGGGGTCTGTTGTTGCTGGAGGATCCATTATTGCTGTTGGAGATCTTCGGTTGCTGGGGGTCCATTATTGCTGGTGGGGGTCCATTATTGCTGGTGAAGATCTATTGTTTCTGGGGGGGGTCTATTGTTGCTTACGAAGATCTATTGTTTCTGGGGGGGGTCTATTATTGCTGGGGGACATCTATTGATGTGGTGGGGATCTATTGTTTCTGGGGGTCTATTATTGTTAGTGAAGATCTATTGTTTCTGGGGGGTCTATTATTGCTGGGGGGATCTATTGATGTGATGGGGTCTGTTGTTGCTGGGGGATCCATTATTGCTGTTGCAGATCTACGGTCGCTGGGGGTCCATTATTGCTGGTGGAGATCTATTGTTTCTGGGGGGTCTGTTATTTCGGGTGGGGATCTATTGCTTCTGGAGGGGTCTATTGATGAGTGCAATCTATTGTTGCTTGAGGGGTTTATTTTGGCTGGGGGATATCTATTGATGTGGTGGGGTCTGTTGTTGCTGGGGGGTCTGTTATTGCTGGTGAAGATCTATTGTTTCTGGGGGGTCTATGTTGCTGGGGGAGAGCTATTGATGTGGTGGGGTCGGTCGTTGCTCGTGGGGATCTATTGTTTCTGGGGGGGCTAATATTGCTGGGGGAGATCTATTGATGTGGTGGGGTCGGTCGTTGCTGTTGGGGATCTATTGTTTCTGGGGGGGGGCCTAATATTGCTGGGGGAGATCTATTGATGTGGTGGGGTCGGTCGTTGCTGGTGGGGATCTATTGTTTCTGGGGGTCTATTGTTGCTGGGGGGGTCTTGATGTGATGGGGTCTGTTGTTGCTGGGGGGGGTCTATAATTGCTGGTGGAGATCTATTGTTTCTGGGGGGGTGTCTTTTATTGCTGGTAAATATCTATTGTTTCTGGGGGGTCTATTATTGCTGGGGGAAGTCTATTGATGTGATGGGGTCTGTTGTTGCTGGGGGGTCTATAATTGCTGGTGGAGATCTATTGTTTCTGGGGGGGAGGTTTATTATTGCTGGTGAATATCTATTGTTTCTGGGGGGGTCTATTATTGCTGGTGGAGACCTATTGATGTGGTGGGGTATGTTGTTGCTAAGGGGGTCTTTTATTGGTGGAGATCTATTGTTTCTGGGGGGTCCATTATTGCTCGCTGCAAAGGATCTTGCTTGAAGGTGGGTAGGGAATATATAAAAAAAAAAAATACAAAGTGAAAGAGGTGGTTATTTCCTCCTGAACTCCTTTAATCTCTCTGGGTGCTTGGGCAGGTGATGTGGAAAACAGACTTTTCCGCTCCAGCTCTCGCTCCGATCGATGGTCGTGTCATTGTCCCAGACCTCGCAGCTGTCTGTCATCACATGTAGTCGGATCCAAGTGACTCAGTCAGTGGAAACACGCTCCCTGCGGAGACGCTGCATCATGTAGTGCGGTGTGCAATACTCCCAGCTGTACCGTCCTCCTGACCGGCCGCACTCCTGTGAAATATGAAGAGCAGCATATAGGAACCCAGCCAGGCACATTACTTTCCTGAAAGTCTCCGGGGGGTTCAGTTTGCTCCATCATTGTATTTTGTCTCCATTTCAAGACAAACATACCATTCAGGATTGAGCCAGATCGTCACAAGGTGCAGAGTCTGGTCAGCCCAGGCAAACGGACTGTTGATCGAAAATGGCCAGATGTGCTTAGGGCTGGTGCATGGAGTATGAATTCTCCACCGAGCTGTGTCTCCATGGGTTCAGCTCATAGTTCATAGTGTAGCTGCACTAAAAAAACCAGCTCCATTCATAGCAAAATGTTATTGCTCCAGACATATCTACTCATCGCATTTCACCCAACTAAGCCCATCTGAAAACAGAGGGCCACCTCTCAGAGGACCGCCAAGCTCCTAGATCCTCCAGGCCAGGCCAAGAGACGCGGGCCGCCCTAGGCCAGGCCAGGCCAAGAGACGCGGGCCGCCCTAGGCCAGGCCAGGCCAAGAGACGCGGGCCGCCCTAGGCCAGGCCAGGCCAAGAGACGCGGGCCGCCCTAGGCCAGGCCAGGCCAAGAGACGCGGGCCGCCCTAGGCCAGGCCAGGCCAAGAGACGCGGGCCGCCCTAGGCCAGGCCAGGTCAAGAGACGCGGGCCGCCCTAGGCCAGGCCAGGTCAAGAGACGCGGGCCGCCCTAGGCCAGGCCAGGCCAAGAGACGCGGGCCGCCCTAGGCCAGGCCAGGCCAAGAGACGCGGGCCGCCCTAGGCCAGGCCAGGCCAAGAGACGCGGGCCGCCCTAGGCCAGGCCAAGAGACGCGGGCCGCCCTAGGCCAGGCAAAACAGAAACTTAAGGACACAGTTGAAAACCTTGGACTTGGGACAGTTGAGATCTATGAGCAGCATCTCCAAGTGAAAATAATAGGGGAAAAAAAGTCCAAAAAGAAAAACAAATGTAACCAAATATGGTATAAGAATGGTCCTCCTGCTCTACCTCCGTAACTACAAGGATCCCCAAAAAAGTGGCTGCAAACGCCTAACAATATTCCAAAATAGTGAAATCAAATAAAGTGAAAGGGTGCTGCGCTACTTAGTGCATGAACAATAAACAATTAAAAACATGAAATGAATATATAATAAATACACAAATGCCCCTCATCCAAGTGTACATATAACATATGCAAAAACCGTGAATGGGTGCAAACAATGACAAATGTCAAGAACGGCAGCACGAAAAACTATAATGTGCTGGTAACAGAAGTGAACATAATAATGATGATGAAGTGTATAATGTGATAAAGAGACTCACTCCCCAAAAATATGATAATCCCAAAAACACAGGAAAACACACCGTGAATCTTCATTGCACACCGTGAAACACCCAGTGCTGCAAAAATATATGAAAATACCCTCCACCGGCTAGCGTGTGCTCTCACCTTCAACATGCGACCCACAAGGAGTCACAAAGCATAAAGAACCTCAAACTATGATTCCAAGAAATTGGTCCTCGAGGGCAATCAAAGAGCAAAATGTCATCTCCAATGGCGCTGACAAAAACACTCACAGGCATGCTCCAGAAAAGCCCACAGGCCTCTATCACCTCCAGTCCAGGGGTGGACTGACAACACATGGGGCCCCCAGGCAATAGGGGATCATGGGGCCCCCGTGTCCTTGCCCAAACTCAAAAAAGCCTATGAAAAAGGTACCAGGGGCATCTCATGGGGCCCCCTACAGACCCCGGGCCCTCGGGCAGTGCCCAAATTTCCAAATGGTCAGTCCGCCCCTGCATTCCCTCACATAGAAGATGCAAGCAAGAAGACCCCCAGAGTGTAATATGTCACAAACTTTATTGTAAACAATATCCAAAAATAGCTACTAACATTTAAAATAGGTCCGCAGACCAAAAACGGCAAAAAGCTGCAGGGAAGGTGTATGGGATCGGGAGTACCAAGATGGTGACTGCTGTCCGTACCGGATATGACGTCACCACGCTTCCGTCCTACGCGTTACGTCACGGGTCACATTACATCCTCAGGGCCACTGAAGGCCAGGCCAAGCTCTACAAAATAAATGCTATTCCTCATCAGCTGGCAAACTCCAAGTGTTCTTTGCGCTCAGTTTAAATGGAGAAAAAAAAAAAGACGAAGATGAAAAAAAAAAAAACCAAACATAAGCTGATACCGTACATAGCAATTCTACTGTGAAGGACAGGCTGCCGCTAAAAGGAATCTTCATTGGGGGAACAAATTACATGTATTCCACTGAGTTAAAGATTCCGGTTTCTGGGGAAAATCTGCCTTCTCAGCTGAACGCAGGAGATAAGTGGAACTCTGTAAATGTTATTAAAGTGATCTTTCAGTGGAGAGTAATTGGAAGAAATTTTCCTCATATTGGGAAAAAATTGCAGAGGTAAATAAAGACCGTCTTTTGGCCGTCTTGCCTAGCTGTGTTGCTTTCAATTTGCAATTTCACACACTAAAAAGTTTGTTCAGATGGATGGGGGGGAAAAAAAAAAAAAAAAAACTGAGGCTACCCACATGGTAATCTTTTACTGCAATACAAATTTTAAGTGCTTGTAAGATTTATTTTGTCATGCGATGCACTCAATTCACAAAGCTTTACAACACAAGGATCTTTGTTTAACCTCCCTAGCGGTATGATTATGTCCATATTTCTGTGCTCAAAGCGGTACATTTTTTGCATGGAAATATGTATTTTTTTTTTTATTGTAGGCCTTTAATTTTTAGGAATAACTCACTGAAATCTGTCTGATCAAGAGTCTAGTAAACATCCCAGGTATGATAAAATTTGAAACCCGAAATCATAATTTAATAATTATAAAAAATAATAATAAATTTAATTCAATAATATAATCAAACCAAAAACACAAATTTGAAATATAGCGCCAAGTTCGCACATCGCTGATAAAAGTCGCAAAATCGTTTTCAGTGTCTGATGACGAATTTCCCCACGAATCATTATCACTCAATTCTGCAAGTGGTTCTAATTTACTATCGCTGTTCTCTAGCCGGTCTAAAACCGATTTTGACCTAAAGGGATGATTTTTGGATGCCATGGACGTTTCTCAGTTTCCAGGCAGAAAGAACAGTAAAAATGCAGGCAGGGCACAGGACAAAGCACTAGGGACAAAATGTATGTGAAATGGTTTGCTACAGTAATGGAATACTATGTGATTTTAGTGAATGTCACTTTGTCATTTTTAAATTTTTCCGCCAGTTCCGTCCCGACGTCGCAGGGGACGGAACCCAGAAGACAGATGCTGGCATCGGCCGGAGGACATTTCAGGGGACACTGCAGGAGGGACATCGCGGGAGCGCAGGACAAGGTAGGAGAAGAAGAGATCAATGCTGCAGGGTATTCCTGAGCAGGGGTGGACTGACAACTCATGGGGCCCCCGGGCAATAGGGGGATCATGGGGCCCCTGTGTCCTTGCTCAAACTCAAAAAAGCCTATGAAAAAGGTACCAGGGGCATCTCATGGGGCCCCTTACTGACCCCGGGCCCTCGGGCAGTGCCCGAGTTTCCAAATGGTCAGTCCGTCCCTGTTCCAGAGTGTAGCTCGGGGTTACCGCTTGTGGTGCTGAAACTTTACCCCGAGCTACACTCGGGAATACCGCCAGGGAGGTTAAAGTGGAACTAAAGTCCACAATTCTTGCCTCTCCTGCAATGATCTAAGGTCACTCACTGGCATCTTCTCCATGATTTTTTCTGGGTGTTGGGATGCGAACATATTAGGGCTCATGTACACTGCAGCTGATAAACTCACATTCAGGAGCTGTTCAGCGTATTTTCAGCAGCCCCTGAACTCTCCCTAATGTTTTCCTATGTGTCCATTCACACATCTTCGTTCACAGGCATTTACAGGCATTTAAGGTTACAGTCATTTTTTTGAATGCAGAAAACTTGTGTCCAGCAGTTGATTTAATCAGCGTTTCAAACCCAAAATGCTTGTAAACGCAGATAAACGTGGCAAATCGCGTTTATAAGCGTTTGACATTCATCACCAGGTCACAGGTAGCAACCCCCCTAATAATCCCCAGGAGGCATTACGATCCACGGTGCCTCCTCTAAAAGATTGTACGGCTTCGGTAAGATTTCCCTTTGCTGTGGCCAGGACAGTAATCCCGATGTATTGGAGATCGGATATTGTCCCCTCCATTACTGATTGGACACATTGGAACTATGTCAATCTCATGCAAATGGAATGCCTCCCAGCACGACTTTACGATACACAAACACAATTTACCACATTTGTTCCGCCTGCATCCTTTATATGGAATCGGAAACATTCAAGGTCTTTTTAGAGGAGCATCAATGACAGACAATCTTCAGGCGATTCCCTGATTGCAGCACTCATATACTCATTCCATTTCCACTCCCGGAGATTGGTGCAGCTGTCCAGCGACACATTCTCTATATTGTTTCTCTTTCTTCCTTTTTGTGTTCTTTTTTTTTTATCTCCTCTTATTTTAAAGCAACTACCTCAATTCACCATACTGTATGAGGCTAGATTCACACTTGTGCATTGCAGGAACCACACGTTATGAAAGCGCCATCATTTTTAAAAAGGGTCAGGCACCGTTTCTGGTATGTGGCGCAGCCCAAAACGGCATGCATGCGCCATCGCACCTTCATGGTGTGAGCAGAGGCTAAATTGCCCTCTGGATCCTACAACTTTTCCGATGCCTTCTTGGATTCCATTATCTTTTCCAGCTTTCCAACTTCTCCAGGGCTTCACCCATCCTCTGGAACTTCCTACCCAAATCTATCAGACTATAAACCTACTCTATAACCTTTGTGATATATTACAATAAATAAAATAAACTAAATTAAAACAAAGTGTTCAAATAAAAATCACAAAAGTCCAAAAAACCAAAAAGTCCAAAAAACCAAAAAAAGTGCCCAAAAAACCAAAAAAAGTGCCCAAAAAAAGTGCCCAAAAAACCAAAAAAAAAGTGCCCAAAAAACCAAAAAGTGCCCAAAAAACCAAAAAGTGCCCAAAAAACCAAAAAGTGTCCAAAAAACCAAAAAGTGTCCAAAAAACCAAAAAGTGTCCAAAAAACCAAAAAGTGTCCAAAAAACCAAAAAGTGTCCAAAAAACCAAAAAGTGTCCAAAAAACCAAAAAGTGTCCAAAAAATCCCAAATTTTCAACTTTTTCATTAAATAAAAGGATTGACTCCTATTCCATCCAGTAAGAACCTCAAAATAAAAAGATACAAAATCTAGTGCATTACCATAGTAAAGTAATCACCCAGTGCAACTCTCAATATAGTGCAAAAATTATATATATTTATATAATAAATGAATTATTCAAATCAAAGAATCCTTTCTTATAGTGCGCATAATCACACAAATACGCACAAATCACGCACTATAAGAAAGGATTCTTTGATTTGAATAATTTATTCATTTATTATATAAATATATATATAATTTTTGCACTATATTGAGAGTTGCACTGGGTGATTACTTTAGGTTTACTATGGTAATGCACTAGATTTTGTATCTTTTTATTTTGAGGTTCTTATTGGATGGAATAGGAGTCAATCCTTTTATTTGATGAAAAAGTTTGAAAATCTGGGATTCTTTGGACATTGTTTGCACTTTTTTTGGACATTTCTTTGCACACTTTTTGGTTTTTTGGACTTTTGTGATTTTTATTTGAACACTTTGTTTTAATTTAGTTTATTTATTGTAATATATCACAAAAAGGTTATATATAGTATTGCACTTTCTAGGGAGGAAGTATGACTTTTTGAGGGGTGTAAAGGAGAAGGGTATACATTTATTCAGTTCCTCCTCATTGGCTAAGACAACAGCGGGAGGCCATTGGTTCCCATTGCTGTCAATAACAGCCAGTGAGCCAATGAGGAGAGAGGGCAGGGAGATGGCAGGGCTGAGCAGCGGCTCTGGGTGTCTTATGGACACATAGAATAGGGGCTCAGGGACTAGCACACAGCGAGCACTGCTTAAGGGGGAGGAGCCAGGAGAGCTGCGGGGACCCAAAAAGAAGAGGATCTGGGCTGCTCTGTGCAAAACCACTGCACAGAGCAGGTAAGTATAGACATGTTTGTTACACAAAAAGTGGAGTTCCACTCACTCTGTAAAAAAAAAATAAAAGTTTTTGTAGCTGCTGACTTTTATTTATTTATTTTTGTTACAAACAGCCACTCACCTGTCCCACGATCCCGCGTCACCCCCCGCCCGTTTCACCGTCCGTCCTGTATTCCAGGCGCCGGCATCTTCAGTGTGGGCACCCGGCTGTGACAGCTTGCGGCTTCACAGCCGGGTGCCCACTGCGCATGCGTGAGTAGCGCTGAACTTCCTGAATGGCCCCGTTGTCTTCTGGGACCCGTCACGTGTCCCATAAGTCTTCAGGGAGGGAGGGTAGGAGGACAACTTCCACTTCCAATCGCCTAAGCTAGGGGTAGGCAACCTGAGAGCCGCAGGACTACAAGTTCCATCATGCCTCTGCAAGTCATAGCTGTATCTGTCAGTTTTGTAATCTTTGCAATGCCTCATGGGAAATGTAGTTCCACAACAGCTAGAGAGCCGCAGGTTGCCTACCCCTGGCCTAGGCGATCGCAGCGGAAGTGGGAGCGGTACCGGTCAAATTTGGATACCCGTCCCCCCCCACTCCCCAAAAGGTGTCAATCTTTAATGGGGAGCAGGGGACCAATCTTTTAAGCGAAACTTCCCCTTTTGGGTGGAACTCCACTTTAACACCCAAGCACTTGAAGCGCCTAAACACGTCTAC
Organism: Staurois parvus; assembly: GCF_062004578.1. Taxonomy (NCBI): domain Eukaryota; kingdom Metazoa; phylum Chordata; class Amphibia; order Anura; family Ranidae; genus Staurois; species Staurois parvus. Next base: position 2,866,637 of record NW_028317992.1, read on the forward strand.
ACTCATCAAGCATTTTTCCTGCAAAAACATGCCTGCCAAGACGAAAGGTGTTTAGGAGAGTTTAGCCAACACCCTGAGTGCATGGGGCCTAAGGCAGGCCATAGACAAGTCAAAATCTGAAAGTTCTGTGGAGCAAAGATGGCTCATAAGATTGTGCTATCAATTGTTTTTCTAATTAAAAAAAAACAGTCATGTTGGATCTGGCACTTTCAATTGCGGAACGGAAATCGCATGTGCATGGCATGCAAATGATGCGAAAAACGAACGATTCAAAATGTTCGTTCAGTTTTTGCATCGTCTATGGCCTGCTTAAGGAGACTGGGAAGTGAATGTTTATCATGATTAGCCCCGTCTATACTATCCTAGCAGATCTCATTATCAGATGTAAACTAGACGTGCACACTGTGGCACTTTCTCATATTTGACTGCAAAAATGAAACTACACATTTAAACCAGGTGCCTGTACAGTTATTGATTGTGGTCACACATTTCTGACACAAATTAACCCCTGCTGCAGTCTCTCATATGACTTTCTACAAAGTTACAATGAAAAGTCTGGTCACAGGGGGAGAAGAGCAAATGCTTCCTCCTGCCTGCAGCAAACTGATCTCATCTCAGACTAGGTATTAGGGCTCATGTACACTGCAGCTAAGAAACTCACATTTAGCAGCTGTTCAGCGTTTTTTTCAGAAGCCCCTGAACTCACCATAATGTTTTCCTATGTGTCCATGTACACATCTTCATTTACAGTCGTCTTTTTTTAGCGCAGAAAACTTGCATTCAGCAGTTGATTTTATCAGCATTTCAAAAGTAAAAACGCTTGTAAATGCGGCTAAACGCTGCAAATCGCGTTTATAAGCATTTGCATCTGAATTTTTTTTTTCTTTTTTAACTCTTCCAGTTCCCGATTCTGTCCACAGCCTTTTTCAATATGAAAAATGCATGCAAAACGTTTTCAAGGTGCTCAGATGGACAAAACACTGAACACAGGATGTTCCTGCCAAGCTTGTCACACATTGTAATGACCAATTCACACCTCAAATTCCTCCTGAAGACCCCCTGCCAGGTGACCTTAATGACTCCCTCCACCAGACACCTTTCCCACCCTTGGAAACAAAAAGATGTTAATGACCATTCACACCTCATATTCCTCCTGAAGACCACCTGTCAGGTGGCCTTCATGACTCCACCCTTGGAAACAAAAGAGATGTTAATGACCATTCACACCTCAAATTCCTCATGAAGACCCCCTGCCAGGTGGACTTAATGACTCCCTCCACCAGACACCTTTCCCACCCTTGGAAACAAAAGATATGTTAATGAGCAACTCACACCTAAACTAATCTCAACACATACTGCTGTCTCTGCTTCTACTCTCTGTATTTCTCTGAAACAGTCTGAAATAGTTAATAATTTACCACTTTTCGGTGCATTCTGGGCATTTGGGAGGTTCTCCTGTGCTTATCTTTACAAAACGCTTCTAAAACACAAACGCGCATAAAAGTGGTATGCAAATGCAGCTAAACAGACGTTTAACCTTTCCAGCAGTCAGTTTCCATCGTTCAGACGTGTCCCGTGTAAATGGGGCCTTAGTCACTGGACTAGAGCACCAAGATGCTTTTTAATATTAAAATATGGAGCTTCTCTGAAAAACAGTACTGTTGTATGCAGGGACATGCCAAGAATTTATTCATGCAGACTTAGTTAAAAGTGGACTTTCCCGTAACTTTATGACGGGGAGCCTAAACATAGCTGATCAAATGGCTGGTTGTAGCCGCCATGAGTAAGAACTGCAACGCAGCCAGGCAAAACTGAATCAGGCCGAGATGGATGGCTTGGATACCGACAGAACTGGCAGGAGAGCCTTGGATTATTGAGTATTTGGAAGCTTTGCCAGCACAAACAACCCATATTTGCATGATCTGTTCCCTGAAACAGGGAAACACCAAGAAAAAAAAAAAAAAAAAAAAACCATACACAAGAGAACACTTCTAAAGCTGCCATCGCAGAGACTACACAAAAAAAAAAAAAAAAAGGACTCGTGTTTGTTCCCATGGCGGGCAAACAGGAGGGTTTCTTAAGGTGTCCATGTGTAGCAGTACGACATGTTAAAAGGTTTTCAGAAGAATTCATTTTCAGGTTGTTTCTGCAGCAAATTTTAGCATGCTGTGTTTTGGCAGAATATCAAATGAGACATCTAGTATTCTCCAGATCATTTTTGTGTTTACAGCAAGGCTCAAATTTAGGATTAAGAGGTTAGGATAATGGTTAAGTGCAGTGCTAAAGCATAAACCTTTGATAGGAAACTTAAAGGGTTAGTTCACAATTCCTAAAAAACTGGCCATGCATTCCAACAACCCCAGTATATTAAAAAAAAAATAAAAATGCTCAGGTTTGAAGAAGCTGCTTTTTTTTTGCCATAAAATGTAGACTGTGCATGGAATCTCCCAAACCTGCCCAAAAAACTCCTAGGTAGCCAACATTCCTTTCTTCTCCCAAGCCTGTCCGAAAAAAAAAAAAAAAAAAAAAAGAAGGAAGAAAACCTAGGTAGTCCAAATTCAGTTATTCTCTCAAGGTAGGCGACATGCCATTCTTCTCCTCAGCCTGTCCGAAAAACCCCAAGTAGGCCTTATTCTATTCCTCTTTTAAGCCTGTCAAAAAAAAAACAAAAAAACTCCTAGGCAGGCGATATCCTATTCTTCTCTCAAGCCTATTCAAAAAAAATTCCTTGGTAGCATAACATTCCATTCCTCTCCCAAGCCTATCCAAAAAAAAAACAAAAACAAAAAAAAAAACTCCTTGGTAGCAGAAATTCCAGTTCCACTCCCAAGCCTATCCAAAAAAAAAAAACTCCTTGGTAGCAGAAATCCCATTCCTCTCCCAAGCCTATCCATAAAAAATCTCCTTGTTAGCAGAAATTCCATTTCTTCTCCCAAGCCTATCCAAAAAAAATCTCCTTGGTAGCAGAAATTCCATTCCTCTCCCAAGCCTATGCACAAAAAAACTCCTTGGTAGCAGAAATTCCAGTTCCACTCCCAAGCCTATCCATAAAAAATCTCCTTGGTAGCAGAAATTCCATTTCTTCTCCCAAGCCTACCCAAAAAAAAATCTCCTTGGTAGCAGAAATCCCATTCTTCTCCCAAGCCTTTAAAAAAAAAAAAAAACCTCCTTGGTAGCAGAAATTCCAGTTCCACTCCCAAGCCTATCCAAAAAAAAAAAAAAAAAAAAAAACTCCTTGGTAGGCAACATTCCTTTCCCAAAAGATTCCTGGGTAGATGTTATTTCATTCTTCTCCCAAACCTCTCTGGAAAAATCCTAGGTAGGTGACATTCCCTTCCTCTGCCAAGCCTTTCAAAAAAAAAAAAAAAAAAATTCTAGGCAAGTGACATTCCAACTCACCCACAAGAATGCTTGTTTCTGCAAAGTTGAGGCGTATGTGGCCAACATTTGGCACATCCTACTATCTAGGCAGGAAGGGGTGGGGGGTTGCCACCTACATAGGATTTTTAGAGATAGTCTTGGGAAAAGTCACACAAGGCCTACAGGTATGACATTAAAAAAACAGCTTCTGATGCTTACCCTAAGTTTGACGTAAATTTGGTTGACGAGAAAAATAAGTCTCAAAATGGTGTCAAACCTCAGGTCTCTATGTGATCACAGGGGGTAGACGAGGACCAGACTGTGATCACATGGCAGCTTGAGGTTTGACACCATTTTGAGACTTTTTTTTTCTTGTCAACCAAATGTATGTTAAACTTATGTAAGCATGAGAAGGACAACATTTGATAGTTTTATTTTAAATGTTATTTTTGATTTGTACTTCTGTGATATTTAGTTAGGCAGCACAGTGGCTACATGGTTAGCACTTCCACCTGGCAGTAATAGGGTCGTTGGTTCGAATCCCAACCATGGCATCACCTGCCTGGAGTTTGTATGTTCTCCCTGTGCCTGTGTGGGTTTCCTCTGGGTGCTCCGGTTTCCTACCACACTCCAAAGACATGCTGGTAGGTGAATTGGATCCTGTCTAAATTAACCCTTGTATATGAATGTGAGTTAGGGACCTTAGATTGGATGCCCCTTGAGGGTTAGGGACTGATGTGAATGTACAATTTATATGTACAGCACTGCGTAAATTGACAGCGCTATATAAGTAGCTGAAATAAATAATAATAGTCTGTTACTTATGTGTAGCTTTGATATGGTTTCAGAACATCAGCGTTACTGTTTTTTCTTCCCCTGAAGAAGCCCTAAGGAGGGCGAAACATGTCAGGAATATACGCCTTTATACTGCTGTGATATGGAGAACACATGAGATCATGTTATGACTGTATAGGATTTTAATATTGAAGAGGTTTTAAATAAATTTGAATAAACTGTAAATTTTAGATTTTCAAGTCTACAATTGTTTTATAAAGCATCTTTAAAGCCCCGCTTAAACTGTTCTCAAGTCTAACATTGATAGGCAGAAAAAAAACCAAAAAATTTCAAAAGCTCCTAAAAAGTGGAGTTCTTAATGCCCTGTGTGTATGAGGCCTTAAAAATAAATGGAATATAAATATTAAATATGGAGCTACATCCATTGGGTTTCTTTTATATGTTATATATACACAAAGCGCAGTGCTTAATAAAGTGACAAAATGATTAGTGAAAAAAAAAAAGTGAAAAATGTGTTACACAAATTTTTTGTATGACACATTTTTCACTAATCGTTTGTCACTTTATTAAGCGCTGCACTGTATGTATATATTGTTTATTGCCTGGTATCAGGGTTCCTAGTGTTCAGCTGCTATGTTTACACTCTATATTTTATCATATATTACAATTTTCTCAAGCGCAGACATAGATAGGATGGGATAGAATGGATAGGATGGGATAGAATGGGATAGGATGGGATAGAATGGGATAGAATGGGATAGGATGGGATAGAATGGGATAGGATGGGATAGAATGGGATAGGATGGGATAGAATGGGATAGGATGGAATAGAATGGGATAGGATGGAATAGAATGGGATAGAATGGATAGGATGGGATAGAATGGATAGGATGGGATAGAATGGATAGGATGGGATAGAATGGATAGGATGGGATAGAATGGATAGGATGGGATAGAATGGATAGGATGGGATAGAATGGATAGGATGGGATAGAATGGATAGGATGGGATAGAATGGATAGGATAGAATGGATAGGATAGAATAGATAGGATAGAATAGATAGGATAGAATAGATAGGATAGAATAGATAGATAGAATAGATAGATAGAATAGATAGATAGAATAGATAGATAGAATAGATAGATAGAATAGATAGATAGAATAGATAGATAGAATAGATAGATAGAATAGATAGATAGAATAGATAGATAGAATAGATAGATAGAATAGATAGATAGAATAGATAGATAGAATAGATAGATAGAATAGATAGATAGAATAGATAGATAGAATAGATAGATAGAATAGATAGATAGAATAGATAGATAGAATAGATAGATAGAATAGATAGATAGAATAGATAGATAGAATAGATAGATAGAATAGATAGATAGAATAGATAGATAGAATAGATAGATAGAATAGATAGATAGAATAGATAGATAGAATAGATAGATAGATAGAATAGATAGATAGAATAGATAGATAGAATAGATAGATAGAATAGATAGATAGATAGAATAGATAGATAGAATAGATAGATAGAATAGATAGATAGAATAGATAGATAGAATAGATAGATAGAATAGATAGATAGAATAGATAGATAGAATAGATATATACATAGAAGATAGATAGATAGATAGATAGATAGATAGTATAGGCAGCACAGTGGCTACATGGTTAGCACTCCTGCCTGGCAGTACTAGGGTCGTTGGTTCGAATCCCAACCATGGCATCACCTGCCTGGAGTTTGCATGTTCTCCCTGTGCCTGTATGGGTTTCCTCCGGGTACTCCAAAGACATGCTGGTAGGTTAATTGGATCCTGTCTAAATTGGCTCTAATATGTGTATGTATGAATGTAAGTTAGGGACCTTAGATTGTACACCCCTTGAGGGTTAGGGACTGATGTGAATGTACAATATATATGTAAAGCGCTGCATAAATTGATGGCTCTATATAAGTACCTGAAATAAATATAATATATATATATATTTTTTTTTCTCTTCATTCAGTCTTTTATGTGTACCTGGTATTCAACTTTAAAATGACGACTTTTCCTCGTAGCTGGTAAAGAGTGACTGCTCCTCCTAATTGCGCCCGACCTCATTAAATGGTCTCTCTTGTTTTCATTTTCTAGGATACACAACCTGTTATTCTGCTCATCCCTCATTATGATAAGCCCACTCCAATTATCTGGGAAAAAAAAAAAAAAAAAGACGGGAAAAAACATGTCTTTCCTGTCTGCATTTCCTCCCGGTCTCTCGCCGGAAGGGCCGGCACAGAAGATTGATGCAGCTTCTCCTACTACCTGCTCTTTTCATATTTCATTTCCAAAAGCAATCTCAAATCCAATTAGTCAGTGCCAGTCGCTGGCATCTGCAGTCTCTTCTGCTGCCCTAGTATTTTTTATTTTTTTTGCTGTGTGCTATTTGAGCCTTTGTGCCAGCTGAAAATGCATGCTACACAAAAAAGAAAAAGAAAAAAAAAGTTCTTTTATCGAGACACATAGCATGTCATCCTTATCCCACTGCACAGAACGTTCACCACTTTTATCACTGCATAGAAATCTGGTGCCTGAGCTGGGAACATGGAAGCTGAATAGGAGTGAAAAGTATTTCAACACTGCCACTCAACAGCTATGAAGTTTTTTTGTTTTGCACAATGCACAATAAATTATGAAGAGTGGGGGGGGGGGGGGGGGTCAGGACAAGTCTGGAGGAGAGCAGGCTGATACCCAGCACAGCTAGAGAACCGACCACACTGTGCTCTCCTGCTTTGTGTGGTCAGTTTTTAATAGGAAATCAGAGACTGGCAGGAATACCAGGGAGTTCTATGCACGAAGGTAACAAAAATTATTGGAGAGCAGGCCTTTTCCCAGCACAGCTAGAGAACCGACCACACACTGTGCTCTCCTGCTTTGTGTGGTCAGTTTTTAATAGGAAAGCAGAGAGACTGGCAGGAACACCAGGGAGTTCTATGCACGAAGGTAACAAAAATCATTGAAGAGCAGGCTGATTCCCAGCACAGCTAGAGAACCGACCACACTGTGCTCTCCTGCCTTGTGTGGTCAGTTTTTAATAGGAAAGCAGAGAGACTGGCAGGAACACCAGGGAGTTCTATGCACGAAGGTAACAAAAATCATTGAAGAGCAGGCTGATTCCCAGCACAGCTAGAGAACCGACCACACTGTGCTCTCCTGCCTTGTGTGGTCAGTTTTTAATAGGAAAGCAGAGAGACTGGCAGGAACACCAGGGAGTTCTATGCACGAAGGTAAAAAAAATCTTGCAATACCTTTGCACAGAGCAGGAAAGTATAAACCTCTAATTTTGGGGGGGAAAAAAAAAATCTATACATGCCTGTAATATGACCTTAAGTTCGTGGAGGTCCTTTAAGTCATACCCAGCCAGGCAAGTAGCATTTTCCAGGAAAGGCGGCCCCCATATATCCCGGATGAGTCACTAAGTATGGCGCTCACACGTCCAATGTTCCAGCACATTCTGCTGTAATTAGTATGCGGGGATCACGCTGCTAAAATGTTAATCCAAAATTTGCACCTCCAGAAGAAAACATGGAGCTTTGCGAGCCTCCTCTCCACGCTCTGCTAATCTGTCGCTGGCAGCTGCAGGAAGGAAATAATATTTCTAGTCCCCCAATCATGGGCTTAACTGAAATTCAGAAAGCAGCAAAACAAAGCCATTAAAGTGGAACTCCAATGCCAAGCTCACATAGCACAGCCCTGTCTAGGAGTGGAGGGAGCTTGATATTTCTGTGCTACAAATTCACTTTCACTTACAGGTCCTCGCCCCACCTCCAGCCTGTGACTAGACAATAAATGAAGCAGCAGCAGACTGATAAGCTCATCACTCTGTACTCTCCCCCTATCAGCATGCTCTCTGCACTGCAGCACACTTGATTGGCTCCTTGTGCTGCTTCTCCCTCTTCCATCCCTGCAAAGCAGGGAGAACAAAAACTAAGAATTTTTAGTAAAAAGCAGCACACATTGCACACTAACATTTGTTAGGCACACACGTAACCCCTTGATTATGATTAATATACAGGATTTCAGCTCTTTACAATATAGCGGGAGACAATACAGCAATGATACAGTTCAATACAAGAGGAGTAGGAGGGCCCTGATCCTGGGAGCTTACAATCTAGGAGGGAGGGGCTAGTGGTACAAAAGGTAATAACTGTGGGGGATGGACTGGTAGGAGGAGTAGAAGATTCCAGTATTAGCTGAGGGCAGGATAGGCTTCCCTGAAGAGATAGGTTTTCAGAGATCGCCTAAAAGTGAGCAGAGTAGGCGATAGTCTGATAGATTGGGGTAGAGAGTTCCAGAGGATGGGGGAGGCTCTAGATAAGTCCTGGAGACGAGCATGGGAGGAGGAGACAAGGGAGCTAGAGAGAAGGAGGTCGTGAGAGGAGCGGAGAGTACGGTTTGGGTCATATTTGGAGACAAGATTGGTGATGTAATCTGGGGAAGAGTTATAAATAGCTTTATATGTTATTGCTTTGAATTTTATTCGTTGATTATCCCAAAATGTCAACCCCTTCCCAGCCAGTGTCATTAGTACACTAAGAGTGTATATTATCAATGACCACTGTATTGTGTTAGCGTCAAATTGCCCTCCGCACTATCACAGTCCCACTATAAGTTGCTGATCACTGCCATTACTAGTATAGAAAAATAAAGACGCTATAACTGTCACACAAACCAATTAATACACAATTATTAGGATTTTTTTTTTTTTTTTTTACAAAAACATGTAAAAGAAGAAAGTTTAGCCCTAAATTTATGAAGAAAGTTTATATTTATATGTTTGTTTTTTCAGAATTTTCTGTCTTTTTTCATTTATATAATAAAAACCCCAGTGGTGATCAAATACCACCAAAAGAAAGCTCTATTTGTGTGAGGAAAAAAAAAAAAAAAAAGGATAGAAAATGTTGGGTACAGCATTGCATGACTGCGCAATTACCAGTTAGGCTTCTTGCACACTGCAGCTTGAAAAATCTCAAAATAGTGGGGTTTTTTTGTTTTTTTTACTTAGGTAAAATGCAGTCCATTATTTACAAAGTGCCTTTGCACACAGGCGTATAAATAAGCACCACAAATTCCTCAGAAAAAAAAGATAAGAAAAAAAAGGAAAAAAAGGAAAATCTGTATTTCTGGTAATTTAGGCCACCCGAGAGCAAATATATGCAAATGTGCGCATTTGAGAGTAAATATTAATGCATTTCCCCAAGAATATCTTGTGAACGCGGATGCACATATGTGCGCAAATACATGCACATGTAGAAACATGCACATACATTTGTGCGAATACGCGCAAAACGAGAGCCTGAAATTGCATTTAAAAAAAGTAGATGCTCAAACATTATTACTGTGTGCAACAGACCTCAAAGTAGCACAGTGCTAAACAGCAAAATGGCCTGGTCAGATAAAACCTTTTCGGAGCTGAAGTGGTTAAAAGGGCCTCTGAAAGATATGGGAGGGCCCTGACCTCAGAAAGCAAACAAAAACATTAACAATGGCAAATGAGATAACACAGGAGAGAGAACAAAAGAGGGAAATAGGGGAAACCCAGACATGGTCAGCTCCAACCGGGATTTTAAAGGGTTCAAGAATGGGGAGTGCTCTGGGGGTGCTTTGTAGGTAGATCAAGATAATCGACTAAGGCACAACAGATGTCATCAGCCCATAGTAATAACGACCGCTATGCTCTCCAAAACTTACTACCCCAACTAATCTACAATAAGCAAATCAACACCAATTTGGAGTAAAAGGTGGCCATAGCGGCTATTAAAAAAAAAATTACCAAATCTAAAACAGAAATAATAACCATAAGCAAGCCGATGTTTGGAGGCACAAAAGTAACAAAAATCCACTTTGTGTCCGGGTAAGTACTGAAAAGGTCCCCAACCGCACCACACCGTCTCAGGGACAATCCCAACTCTTCGCGCATACTTCTCTGTTCACCTTCCCAGGTAACCTGCCATTAACTGGTATTCCACAGAGGAGTCCATACCTTACTTGGGTCCCTAATATGATACATCGCAGCAAATAACTGCCTCAAAAGACCCTGTCAGGCCACTAAGGAGAACTAATCCAACGTAGGGTGCGACGGAGCAAAGTTTCTTCCCAGATGGTTTCTTCCAACTGCCTGGCACTTTCCCAATCGTGCCTTGAAGACCCCCCCTAACGCCCCTCTTCTCTCTATGAACCCACCAATTACCATAGGTGACTCACATTTCTTACCATTTAAAATTAACGCTCTCTCCCCCCGATTCCCCCGTTTTCCTCATCACGTTAGTCCTTCGATTATTTTTTTTTATCTCACCAAGATAAAATCTGGAGAAAATCTGGCACGAAAATCTGGAGAGTCGCTGAAGGCCCAGCCAACAGGCCCATGCAGTCTGGACCTTCTCAGGGTCTGCATTATCCTCTTCCACCAATGTCTCCGTTGCCACAATATCATTGAGAATCTGGGCAAACTCCAAGCGAGGTGCTTTTCCAGTTAAGAGAGATGGTGACCCAAGCGGCCAACAGGCAATGCCTCAAGATGCCTTTTTTGATTGTGGATATGGGATCCACATATTTCAGGAGAGGGCTGGAGATCAGTAATACACATAGATTTATGAGGTAAAGACTTTCTGCAAAAACGGTGATATGAAGAGACATCCCCACCAGGTGCAGGTAGGAGGCCTCTGTACATTTCCAACACAAGTTAAGTGTAGAGGTGAACATGCAATGTAAATCTAGAGGAGTCCTGTACCACAGGGATACTATTTTGTAGCCCTTTTCCTGAAAATAAGAGGAAATGGACAGCTTATGCTTAAAAATAAAGCATTTCCTCCTGTTGTCTGTGGAGAGTAAGATATCTCTGAGATTTTCCCATTTCGCAACCAAAGGGCGACCCTCCTTGGAAGTCTCCGCTCAACATGCCCTAGAGTTGGGAAACAGTGTGGTCAGGGGAGGTATCTTGGGAGAGGAGCTTCAAGGGAGTACAGTCAAAACTCAATGGGGAGGGTTGTCAAAAAAAATCGAATGACGGTCAGTGTGGTATTTATGGAGGACAACAGCTAATTGGGTCGTGGAGAACCAGCGACTACGGTGGAAGGAAATTGGTGGAGGTCAGAGTAAATCTCATGGTATAGTCAGGGTGAACGTGGCGTAGCTGGCGCCATTCTGTCCGGGACAGACCTGCCATTGTAGTGGTATTAACTCCAGGTCAAAAGAAAGGATTTTCAAAAGTTAAGTATCAACGGGCCACTGTCATACCGTAAGGTTACAGGAAACCTTTGTATCACTTGCAGCAATAATTCTAAGTGATAAAGAGATGGCCTTGTTGCTCCTAACTTTCCAATCTAACCCCCCACCACTCTGCTGAGGGACGGTGAGCCTGTATGCTCCAGATACCAGCAGCAAACGTTGGGTAGTTCAGCAGACACGTTATAAAAAAAAAATAGAATTTTTACGATTTTGTAAAAAAACACAACACTGTATGTTGGAGTTCATCATTACACAAGCCCTACTTACAAATGCGCAGTCATTAATACCTCATTATATCCTAATAAAAGACATCCAAACAGCACAGACACCTAATGATACCCACGTTCCATGGAGCATGCCATATAAGCGCTGAGCATCACAATGGAGTGAATAATGGTTTTAGAATATCCTGACATTACTCCTATAATGCCTCAATTCACAGGCTGGTGTACGCCATTACACTGTATATTACCGCAGAAGAACCATTCTTCATTAAAAAGGTCCAGAACTGCATACTAGAAGAGGCTTTCTAGGTCCATCACTCATGAACAGGGGCGGCCTGACCATTTGGAAACACGGGCACTGCCCGAGGGCACAGGGTCAGTAGGGGGCCCCATGAGATGCCCCTGGTACCATTTTTAAAGGCTTTTTTGAGTTTGGGCAAGGAGAGAGGGGCCCCATGAGTTGTCAGTCCACCCCTGCTCTTGAATGTCCCTTATTTGGAACCAAATAATCAAGAATATCCTATAGTGAGTGGGACTTTTAAGGCTACATAAAAAAAAAAAAATTTAAATATAAAAATTCAAAAACATTTTATTTATACAAAAATTTAAGAGCATCGGTTAACCACTTCCAGTCCGGACACTTTCACCCCCTTCCTGTCCAGGCCAATTTTCAGCTTTCAGCGCTATCACACTTTGAATGATAATTGCGCGGTCATGCAATACTGTACCCATAAGAATTTTTTAGCATTTGTTTAAGACAGATAAAACTTTCTTTTGGTGGTATTGATTCACCACTGGGATTTTTATTTTTATTTTGCTATGTAAATGAAAAAGACGAAAAATTTTGAAAAAAGTGTTTTATAAAATTTTGCAAATAAATAGTATTTCATCATAAATCTTGGCCAAACTTTATTCCGTTATCTTTTTTATTAAAAAAAAAAAATAACCCAAATTAATTTATAACCAAAAATAATTTTTTTAAATTTTTTGATTTTTTTTACACATACTGTCACCCTAGCAGTACGGTGTCACCATGGTGACACTGTACTACTTGTAGGGGGTGATGAAGATTTTTTTTTTTTTTTTTACACCCTTAACCACTTGACCTCCAGAGGATTTACCCCCCTTCCTGACCAGGCCTCTTTTTGCTACTCGGCGCTGCACTAATTCAACTGATAATTGCGCGGTCATGCAATGCTGCACCCAAACTAAATTTACATCCTTTTTTTTCCACACAAATAGAGCTTTCTTTCGGTGTAATTTGATCATGGGTGCGCTTTTTATTTTTCACGCTATAAACAAAAAAAAGCCAAAAATTTTGAAGAAAAAAAATATTTTTTACTTTCAGCTATAAAAAATATATAGTAAACTCAAAGTTGGTTATAAATTTAGGCCAAAATGTATTCTGCTACATGATTTTGGTAAAAAAATCCCAATAAGTGTATATTGATTGCTTTGTGTGAAAGTTATAGCGTCTACAAACTATGGTATAGATACTGCAATTTACGCCATTTTTCTGCTATACAGCGCTGCGCTAGTTTAACGGACAATTGTGCGGTCATGCAATATGGTACATAAATGAAATTTACATCCTTTTTTTACCCACAAATTGAGCTTTCTTTTAATGGTATTTGATTGCCTGTGCAGTTTTTATTTTTTGTGCTATAAAAAAAAAAGTCTGACAATTGAGGGGAAAAAAAAAAAAAAAAAAAAAAAAAAAACCACAATATTTTGGACTTTTTGCTATAAAACATGTCCAGTAAAAAAAAATTTAAAAATCAAATTTAGTCATAAATTTCTGCCAAAATGCATTCTGCGACATGTCTTTGCTAAAAAAAAAACAAAAAACCAATACGTGTAAATTAATTGGTTTACATGAAAGTTATAGTGTCTACAAATGGCGGGAAAGATACTGGGATTTTTAGGGGGTTTTTTTTATACTAATAATGGCGGCGATCAGCGAATTATGGCGGGACTGCGGCGGACATTCTGACATTGGGGGGTACTGACTTGGGGTCACTGACATCCCCAAAAACAGTAATACAGTGATCATTGCAAAAAAAAAACAAAACACTGACACTGTACTAATGGCACTGGGGAGGAAGGGGTTAACTTTATTTTGCAGGGAAGGGTTACCTGTGTGAGGGGAGTGTTTTACTAGGGGGCGGGGGTGTGTACTGGACAGGACAAGGCTGATCGAGAGAGAAAAACTCTTCTCTCTCGATCAGCTCGTCCTCGAGCTGTCAGGGTAGTGACAGACAGCACAGCTACTGCAGCTGTGCTGTCTGTCACTGTTTGCCGCCGATCGCCGGGAAACAGCCAGTAAAGAACGGCTGTGACCTGGCGACTGACATCCACGGCAGTGATCGGCGGGACAGATAGGGTGGCGGCGCGCCTCGCGCACGCCCTGTTTACAAAACACGCGTTTTAAAATGTGCTTTTGCCTGCCAGTGCCACCCTGCCGCCGTATTTCTACAGTGACAGGGCGGCAAGTGGTTAAAGGCTGTAAAAGCAATCATTTCTCCTGCTCTCTGGCTGCATTCTTGCAGCCATTGAGAACTACTGAGTGAGCTGTGATTGGTCACAGCTTGTCACATGGTACAAGGCTGTTGTGAATAGCCTTGTACCATGTGATCTCTGATCATTCACAGATTTCACACGTAGTAAGCAATGATGTCAGGAGTGACATCTTGCTTACTACTCTGCATGTGATCACTGATTGGCCAATCAGTGCTCACATGATCGGGTCCCGTCCGACAATCGGTGTTCCACTGTGTGCAGAGGACACAGCGGGCACCGGATTGCGGTGCTGCGCGCTCCCAGGGAGCACGCACAAGCAGGGTGCAGGGAGGCTGTTTATAAACAGCCACCGACCCTGCACTGCCACCGTCCGGCCGTTTCTATACAACGGCCGGACGGCAGGTGGTTAAAAGAACCATGAACACTAAAAAATACAGCTACAAATAATATTTATACATATACAGTAGAACAAAAGATAATCAAACTGCGTAGAGATAGTACAGAGGTACAACACCCGACACGTTTCGAAGTCTCCTTCCTCGGGGGTGCTTTCTAACCAGATAGTACTAGAATTTGAAATATATACATTGCATTGATATCAGAGTATTATAAATATATACCATATTTGCATCCGAGTCATTACTGACCTTCTTGTGCATGATAAACAAATACACTGCTTAAAAAAATTAAAACACTTTGAAAACACATCAGATCTCAATAGGAAAAAAAATTATACTAGATATTGGAAAACCAATCAAACCTCCAGTACCAGATAGGAAGCAGTCCCTTGAGCAGTCAGAGGAAATATGTTTTTTTATTGCAGGCCTGTAATTGTTAGGAATAACTCACTGAAATCTGTCCGAACAAGAGTCTAGTAAACATCCCGGGTATGTTAAAATGTGAAACACGAAATAATAAATTATAATTTCATACACAAAAAAAAAATAATTTAATTCAATAATATAATCAAACCAAAAACACTGAAATTTGAAATAGAGCGTCAAGTTCGCACATCACTGAGCAAAGTCGCAGAATCGTTTTCAGTGTCTGATGAGGAATTTCCCCACGAATCATTATCACTCAATTCTGCAAGTGGTTCTGATTTACTATCGCTGTTCTCTAGCCGGTCTAAAACCGATTTTGACCTAAAGGGACGCTTTTTGGACGCCATGGACGTTTCTCAGTTTCCAGGCAGAAAGAACAGTAAAAATGCAGGCAGGGCACAGGACAAAGCACTCGGGACAAAATGTATGTGAAATGCTTTGATACAGGAATGTTATACTATGTGATTTTAGTGAATGTCACTTAACATTTTTTAATTTCCTGCCGTTCTGTCCCCCGTATGTCCCGACATCGCAGGGGACAGAACCCAAAAGACAGATGCTGGCATCGGCCAGAGGACATTACAGGGGACACTGCAGGAGGGACATCGCAGGAGCGCAGGACAAGGTAAGTGCTCAAGTGATCCCAGAGCAACATTGCACGGTATTCCCGAGTGTAGCTGCTTGTGGTGCTGAAAGTTTACCCCGAGCTACACTCGGGAATACCGCCAGGGGGGTTAAAGAGAAAAGCTGCTGCCTACACCAAGATGCGTTCACACATAAAAGTGGCAGAAAAAAAATTGTAGTGTGACGTTGCGAATAAGTGCATGAATGTCAAAAATATTAAAATATTAGTGCATGAGCACCAAAGAGGATTGATTGACACACCTGGGTTTGATGATACATCTATTTTTCTTCACTTTATTGGTTTTTTATATAACCTGTCATTATGTGATTCACGCACTTATTACTAACGCCACACTACACACAATTTTTTCTTTATATACTGTATATACAAACACAACATAAAACCCAATTTTTTGCTCAAATATCGGAGATGTTACGCTGAGTAAATAGATGCCAAACATGCCATGCTTTAAAATTGCGCACGCTTGTGGAAAGGCACCAAGCTACGGTATTTAAAAATCTTCATAGGAGATTCTTTATGAGCCTTTACAGGTTAACCAGTGTAAAGCAGAGTTCCACCCAAAAGGGGAAGTTCCGCTTTAAAGATTGGTCCCCCGCTCCCCATTAAGGATTGGCACCATCAGTCCCTAACCCTCAAGGGGCGTACAATCTAAGGTCCCCAACTCACATTCATACATACACATACTAGGGCCAATTTAGACAGGAGCCAATTAACCTACCAGCATGTCTTTGGAGTGTAGGAAGAAACCAGAGTACCCGGAGGAAACCCACGCAGGCACAGGGAGAACATGCAAACTCCAGGCAGGTGGTGCCGTAGTTGGGATTCAAACCAACGACACTAGTATTGCCAGGCGGAAGTGCTAACCACTTAGCCACTGTGCTGCCCAGTAGGTAAAATTAATACCACCTAAATGTGCACCATTTTGGAGGTATTAGTCCTTTTTGATGACTGACACATGCGCTCTGATGGAACGGCATACGCACGCCATTCCTTCAGAGCACTGTGCCGTGGCCCAGGATTCCCACGCACATGTGCGCTAGTGACGGCCATAAGCCGGCCACAGCTTGTGAACCTGGAATGAAGAACGGGTGAAGATGGAAGCCCCGGCAGCACTCCGCTGGAAAGCTTAGTTTCAAGGTAAGTCGTTCATAATTTGCGAATATGCAATGCATACCAGAACATTATGCAGTTACCATTATGCAGGGTTTTTGTTTTTTTATGCAGTTTACTACCGCTTTAAGGCCTTGTTCATAGGTATGGCCATGCAGAGGACATGTTCACTTGCATGATGATGTTCAGTACATACCCATGCACAGGCCGTCCCATTCATCTCAGTTGGGATGCAGCAGCTGCACAGACACAGTCACTGCTCCCAAGTTGACATCCATGCCAGCGCACGGCCCTGAATGAACACTGCCCATGATCGGGGCCATGCACCTGCAAGGATATCAACTTGTAAGCAGCAGCTGTGTCTGTGCAGCTGCTGCATCCCAACTGACATGAATGGGATTGCCTGCATGGAATACCAGGGAAGCACAGCCCTTGCACGGGCATACGCTATAGTACGCCCATGTAAGTAAGGTCTTAACCTCAAACCACCGGCATGGCAAGCAAACTAAAGGGGAAGAGATTTCTAACAAAATTTGTGATGTCACCAATGGTACTATTGAATGCTTGAACAAACACAGTGGGTATGGCAAGTCTCATGTTTGCCTATTCAGGGCTTTTTTTTTTTTTCTCAGAATATAGGTGCAGGAACTGCCTTCTGAGTCACCCCTCGTTTCCGTCCCCACCCACCTCCGAGCACCGTCCCCTTGGTTCCACCTCCGAGCACCGTGCCCTTGGTTCCACCTCCTGAGCACCGTGCCCTTGGTTCCACCTCCTGAGCACCGTCCCCTTGGTTCCACCTCCTACCCACCGACCCCTTGGTTCCACCTCCTACCCACCGACCCCTTGGTTCCACCTCCTACCCACCGACCCCTTGGTTCCACCTCCTACCCACCGACCCCTTGGTTCCACCTCCTACCCACCGACCCCTTGGTTCCACCTCCTACCCACCGACCCCTTGGTTCCACCTCCTACCCACCGACCCCTTGGTTCCACCTCCTACCCACCGACCCCTTGGTTCCACCTCCTACCCACCGACCCCTTGGTTCCACCTCCTACCCACCGACCCCTTGGTTCCACCTCCTACCCACCGACCCCTTGGTTCCACCTCCTACCCACCGTCCCCTTGGTTCCACCTCCTACCCACCGTCCCCTTGGTTCCACCTCCTACCCACCGTCCCCTTGGTTCCACCTCCTACCCACCGACCCCTTGGTTCCACCTCCTACCCACCGACCCCTTGGTTCCACCTCCTACCCACCGACCCCTTGGTTCCACCTCCTACCCACCGACCCCTTGGTTCCACCTCCTACCCACCGTCCCCTTGGTTCCACCTCCTACCCACCGTCCCCTTGGTTCCACCTCCTACCCACCGTCCCCTTGGTTCCACCTCCTACCCACCGTCCCCTTGGTTCCACCTCCTACCCACCGTCCCCTTGGTTCCACCTCCTACCCACCGTCCCCTTGGTTCCACCTCCTACCCACCGTCCCCTTGGTTCCACCTCCTACCCACCGTCCCCTTGGTTCCACCTCCTACCCACCGTCCCCTTGGTTCCACCTCCTACCCACCGTCCCCTTGGTTCCACCTCCTACCCACCGTCCCCTTGGTTCCACCTCCTACTCACCTCCGTGCACGATCCCCTTGGTTCCACCTCCTAACCACCTCCATGCACCGTCCCCTTGGTTCCACCCCCTACCCACCTCCGAGCACCGTCCCCTTGGTTCCGCCCCGTACCCACCTCCGAGCACCGCTCCTTTTACAAAACACAGAGCCAAGTATCATTTTTGTATGGAATGTGTTAACAAAAAGGCAGTAAAATAAATCCCTAGCAGCCAGCAAAATAGCACCTCCTACAACAAAATACCACCCTAGCAACAATAGACCCCTAGCAGCAACAATAGATTTCCCATAAGCAAACTATAGACCCCTCCCATAACAGAAGATCCCTTCCAGCACTAATAGATCACCATGCAAAAAGAAATCCCTCAGCAACAATAGTCCCGACAACAAATAACCATCCCAGTGACAATAGACCCCAGCAGCAACAACAGATCTCCAATCAGCAAGCAACAATAGAGTCCCTCCTGCAACAGTAGATCCCTTCTAGAAACAATTGACCTCCCAGAAACAACAGATCCCTCTCCAGCAACTATAGATCACCATGCAAACATAGCTCCTCCAGCAACAATGGACCCCCACAACAAAATACCACCCAGCAACAATAGACCCTTAGCAGCAACACCAGATCTCCCTTCAGCAAGCAAAGACCCCTCTCCAGAAACAATAGACCCCTCTCCAGCAACAATAGACCCCCACAACACAATACCACCCTTAGCAACAATAGAACCCCACAACAAAATGCCACCCTTAGCAACAATAGACCCCCCACAACAAAATACCACCCCAGCAACAATACACCCCCACAACAATAGACCCCCCACAACAAAATACCACCCCAGCAACAATAGACCCCTAGTAGCAACAACAGATCTCCCATCAGCAAGCAACATAGACCCTTCCTGTTACAGTAGACCCCTCTTCAGCAACAATTGACCCCTCTCCAGCAACAATAGACCACCATGCAAAAATAGATCCCCCTCCAGTGACCATAGACCCCCCAGCAGCCAGCACCAATAGACCTTCCGACACACCACAGTGCCCCTTGCATAAATTCAGTTCTGGATTGCCAGAACTGCGTTCCCACTGAAAGAAAACCCTGTGCTTATTACATGATGTATACGACATGGGGAAATGTGCAGGACTTGCAGAGATCTATTGAATAGAGAATTCTTACTTTGCCCCACAATATACTGTAGACTCATCCCATTCACATTGGAAACAACAAAACAAAAAGCACACAAGACCTCAGTTCCCTTTAAGACAATACATGAAAGGAGGTCTCAGTGGATTCGTGGTCCCGCTTATCACCGGCGTGCTATATTGGCTCCTCGCTCTCTTCTACTACAATCACAAAGGGATCCATTAGTCAAAGCAAAACTCAATTATGCGACAAGCGGGAGCTCCTGTGACCTGCAAGAATATCTTCATATTTTGAAGAAAAGATGGACGGCCGATGTAAAATAAAACTCCATCGTTTCTGGAAAAGGCAATTACATTGAGCCTTTCTTCTATTAATGTACACTTTTATGTGGAACAATGACTGCGCGCTCCACGCTTTGTTCAGCCTGAACTTGTAATTCCATGGAGGACAGTCAAGTCTGTTTTGGCTAAAGTGTTGCAAAAGTCTAGGCACCCTTACGGTTTTTTCCCCCCCTAAGGAAAAAGTTAAGCTCTAAATTCAATAACCGATCTTTCATAGGTTCCGATGCGTTTATGCCATTGCAAAAGTTGTTTTCAATCTTCTCATGTCAAACTTTCATTAATCCCTACTACTAGCTCCTACCAGCCCTTTAAGGGATTTTTAAAGTGGACTATCACTCTGAAAATGAACTTTTCCCCACTGCAATCTTCCACTATTTAAGGGGGGAGGCCTGACCCCGCTTCCATTGTGAAAGACATCTCCTGAGGCCCCCTACAATATCCTTGTTACTTATCCCAGGGAGCCTCTGGAGCAGGGACACATGGTGGACCAAGAAGAGACAGCCAGCTCCCAATGTGGAAGAGAAGATGGCGGTGCAGGACCCAGAGCGTGGCAGCTGAGCAACAAACAGCAGCAGGACAACACTGGATTCACTGGGCACTATTCCTCTCACTGACACCAATGATGGGGCACTATTCCTTCCACGGACACCAATGATGGGGCACTATTCCTCCCACTGATACCAATGATTGGACACTATTCCTTCCACTGACACCAATGATGGGGCACTATTCCTTCCACTGACACCAATGATGGGGCACTATTCCTTCCACTGACACCAATGATGGGGCACTATTCCTTTCACTGACACCAATGATGGGACACTATTCCTTTCACTGACACCAATGATGGGACACTATTCCTCCCACTGACACCAATGATGGGGCACTATTCCCCCCACTGACACCAATGATGGGGCACTATTCCTTCCACTGACACCAATGATGAGGCACTGTTCCTCCTCCTGACCACAGGCATTATATTTTTTTTTCTCCCACTGACCAAACAAGCTGGAGGCATTGTCCACTCCAATTGATGTTGGCGGGGGATTTATTACTCCCAATTGCCACAGTTCTGCCCCCTTAGAGTCTGAAGAGCAATAAACTGGCCCATTAATTTAGAAAGTTTGGTGACGGCATTCTAACCTATAGAAATTAGAACATTAGAAATTATCCATATGAACATAAAATATGTATATGAAGAATATACAGTTGTGCTCAAAAGTTTACATCCCCTGGCAGAAATCGTGAAATTGACACTTTTATTGAAAATATGACTGATCATGCCAAAAAAACTGTCTTTTTTTGAAGGATGATGATCATATGAAGCCATTTATTATCACATAGTTGTTTGGCTCCTTTTTAAATCATAACAGAAATCACCCAAATGGCCCCGATCAAAAAAGTTTCCCTCCCCTGGAATATTTGGCCTTGGTACAGACACACAAGGTGACACACACAGATTAAAATGGCTATTAAAAAGGTAATGTCCCACATCTGTGGCTTTTTAAATTGCAATTAGTGTCAGTGTATAATAGTCAATGAGTTTGTTAGCTCTTACTTGGAAGCACTGACTAGGCTAGATACTGAGCCATGGAGATCAGAAAAGAACTGTCAAAAAACCTGCATAACAAGGTAATGGAACTTTACAAAGATGGATATAAAAGATAACCAAAGCCTTGAATATTAAGAAGTGGAAAATTTGAGGATCTCGATACCAAGAAAAGGTCAGGTAGACCAAGAAAGATTGCAGCCATGACTGCCAGAAGAATAGTTCAGGATACAAAGAAAAACCCACAGGTAACATCATCAGGAGAAACACAGGCTGCTCTGGAAAAGGAGAACAATACTTGAACAAAAATGAGCTGCATGGTGTAGTTGCCAGAAAGAAGCCTTTACTGTGCCAATACCACAAAAAAGCCTGGTGAGGCATGTCAAGGTGTCGGGCATATTGTAACTGGGCTTTTTTGGCATGGTCATATTTTCAATATCAAAGCCAAAATTTCACAATTTCTGCCAGGGGGTGTGAATTTTTGAGCACAACTGTATTCAAGCAGTAACATTTAAATGGAAAAAAAAAAAAAAAAAAAAAAAACACCATACTGGGGGGGAATTCAATAAAACTGTTGTGCCAATTTTCTGGCATTAATCCAATGTTTAGCACCAAATTCATGTATTTGCGTCACTTTTGGTTCTGACAGCACCTTCTGCACCAAATTCAGGCAGTTCTAAAATGCGCCGCTTTTACACGGTCACATTGAACGCACCGAACGTAAAGGTGGAGCCAATTAAGACCAATTCTCGCTTGGCGTACAGAGAAGAACTGGCTGAGACAGATTTTGCGAAAGGGTCTCTAGTGCATTCTAATGGTGGTACAGCATGAGCCTAGTTTAAGTACAAGTTCTAGACAGGTACATGAATTTGGTGCGTTCACCACTTTTAGAATGCATGAGGGACACGTCCACAAAATCTGCCTGTGCCAGGCTTTATGAATGCCAGGGATTGTATCCAACCATACACTGGAAACCATCATATCTATAAAATGTCTAAACAGTACTTCATCCATAACAATATCATAAGGAAGGTATAAGGCTGTGGTCAATGGTGTATTTTGGTTTTGTGCTGCCCTAGGCAAGGCTAAAATTGCCCCCCCCCCCCAATCTAAATTTGTTCCACCCATTCCTGTTTAAGATTTATTCCGGTCAGGATACAGGAGATGGTCAGAGACTGCGGACAGGATACAGGAGATGGTTAGAGATTGTGTATAGGATACAGGAGATGGTCAGAGACTGCAGGCAGGATACAGGAGATGGTCAGAGACTGCAGTCAGGATACAGGAGATGGTCAGAGACTGCGGACAAGATACAGGAGATGGTCAGAGACTGCGGACAGGATACAGGAGATGGTCAGAGATTGTGTATAGGATACAGGAGATGGTCAGAGACTGTGGACAGGATACAGGAGATGGTCAGAGACTGCAGACAGGATACAGGAGATGGTCAGAGACTGCAGACAGGATACAGGAGATGATCAGAGACTGCGTATAGGATACAGGAGATGGTCAGAGACTGCGTATAGGATACAGGAGATGGACAGAGACAGCGGACAAGATACAGGAGATGGTTAGAGAATGCCTGAGACCACCTGATATAGTCCGCCCCTGGGGGTACACAGGGGAGCAATTTTCCCCCCGTAGAGACACCAATTTTAGCAACAATATCAGTTTTAGCATATGGATCCAAGTTCTTTCACGTGACAGTCCAGGTAGCGTATTCTCAACTCCTCCCACTGTCAAATCCTTGCTGGGTCGGAAAATTGAAATTTACAGAGTTATTGTGACAAGAAGTCGCAGTCCTAGCCAGCAATAAGTGTGTGTAGACTTTTCATGATCAATAATCTAGATTCAGACTAGAGGATGCAAGGAAAATAATCAGATGTAGACCAGCTAGATGGTATCGTATGTGTCCATGCATATTAGGCCATTTTTCTGGCAGGATGCTAAATACTAAATGCTAAATACCCGTAAATGCCTGTAGAAAAAATGCTCTGTGTGTTTTTTTTTCTGCCAAAAAAAAATGGCTTTTTTTTTTTTTTTAAGCCTAATGTGCATGGACCCAACCTAACACCAGACTGTCATTTAGATTTGTTTCTCAGGATATGAATCTACTTTGTGAGCACAAATGTCTTTGCAAACCCAGGTATTACCTTGTAACTGTAGCAGTGACCTTATCCATCCATAGCCTGTACAGGGAGCAGAGCTATGGGAGGTGCCCAGCAGGCTCCACCCACTACAGGCTACCTACAGAAAACTACAAGAGGGGGCGGAGACCAGACCAGTCACACTGCACAGGGAGAGAGCAGCAGTGACCAGTCTTTGTTACAGGAAGTTCCTGCACAGAGGTTAAGTATCACACTGGATTACTTCACAGATCTGGAAGAAATACACAAAGCACACCGAGATCCATGTGCCTCTTGTACAGAGACAAAACTTGCCTATCCCGGAGTTCACCTTTAATTTCATTCTGGAGTTGTCCCCCCCTGCAGTATTGTTTTTTGCCACAAGAGGTCCTCAGTTTTCTTGGGTGAACGATTAAACAACTCAAAAGACTGAGGACATACTGAGAGTGCAGTGTGTCATGGCCCCAGGGCCTTCTTTAATGCGGGGCAAAAGGGGCAGCTGCCCTGGGCCTAGTCATTGTTGTGCTGCCCAATGCAGCTGCCCCTTGAGCCCATGCTGCCCACAAATTGATTCCCCGATGATGCCAATGCAGAGTGCGCCGCACCGGGTTCACGGGAGCCAGCACGAAGGGGGTGGGGCTTGGGATGTCTACTGACATTCTGACCCTGCCCAATACAGCCTGAGTGCTTGGGAGAGCGGCTGTAGAGTAGGAATGGAGATTTGAGTGGGAGCTCTGCCCCCGGAGCGGATGGTGAGCCTCAGTGGCCAGGTAGGTCCTTCCCCTGGCAGAGACAAGACCAGTCATCCTCCACAAGAGGAGGGATCAGAAGTGACCGGTCTTTACTGCAGGAAGCTCCTGCAAAGAGGTAAAGTTTCACAGATCTGGAAAAAATACAGAGTAAGGAATACACATGATGAATGTATGCAGACAATATTTGCAGAATTCAGCTGTAAAGCTTTCACAGAAGACCCTGGGGATAAAGAGGTCTGCGGATTTACAATGAGAAATGCAATGTCTTGCATATTCCTACAGAGGAAGCACTATACACACACATATAAATATATATATATATATATATCTATATATATATATATATATATATCTATATATCTATATCTATATATCTATATCTATATATCTATATCTATATATCTATATCTATATATCTATATCTATATATCTATATCTATATATCTATATCTATATATATATATATATGTGTGTATAATCTATCGCCATTTATTCAGTTTCGACACTATATGTATGTATGTATATATATATATATATATATATATATATTAGATATCTATCTATCTATCTATATATATATATATATATATATATAGCAGTAGTATAGGTGGAGTGCACAACAGTGATCATTCACAGTGCATAGCAATCAGGCCCTCCCAAAGGCCATATATAGAAAAAAAAGAAAATTGGATCGCTGCACATAAACTTTTATTGTTGAAAAATCACCATACAAAAGAATGATCCAACAAAAATGGACAAAGCCATACATCATACTATGATGTATGGCTGTCCATTTTTAAGTTTTCCTACACCTTAGGCCCTGTTCACACCTGTGCACTTTTGGGAGGTTTTAGATGAGGGGAGTTAAAAAAAAAAAAACAAACAAATAACCATATCAAACATGCAGCAAGCTAACGCTTATTACATTGCGCTCAATGGTAACGCATGTACAACGCATTGCACTGGTGTGAACTGTTTAACTTTTTCAGAAAATTGCCTATGCAATCAAGAGGCCGCAGAAAATGGAAAAAAAAAAAAAAAAAAAAAAGCACAGCTTTGTAAAACGTTTGTTTTATATATATATTATACCTGTAGTCTATCTGGGCCCTCCTGGAAGCCTGGCCGAAAAACACAGTGAGCAAATCACTGTGCCTTGCCATGAAGACCATTTGTTTTTGATCCTGTAATGCTGGGAGTAAGAATCCAATAGTTTTCACATCATAGCAACAACGCAGAACAGAGATTGATGACTGGAGTTTTTCAGCCAGGCTCCCAGGGGAGCCCCAATGGCTTACAGGTATGACATTAAAATGAATGAACATTTTACAAAGTGGCACAGTTTTTTTTTAAATCTACTAGAGCCCCGTGACTGCATAGGCTATTTTCTGGAAAACTGTGAACTTCACCTTTAAGGAAAAAGGACATTCTTCAGTCAAGTCCTTATTTTGGGCAGAGAGGACAACAGGTTTTCAAGAGGTATGAAAGAGGCCATCTACATCTGACTAGAACAGGAGTGGGGCTTTCAACACCATTTATGTTCCACAGAATTATTTTTTAACTTCTCTACCATGAAAATTTGACAATTTAAGCAAATTGATGAATGAACACCTATGTAAACGACCTGACACTAAGGATGGGATTATGTAACTAGAACAGGGTGGCTTCACAACATTCACAGCTACCATCCTGGTTCTTGGAAAATCAACGTCCCCACATTCCATGGTGATTATGGGATTGGGGTGTGTGTGCTACCTGTGTGGATATAAGGTTGGGGCATCTGCCTGACATTGACTGGAACCAAAGAAGCAGCTTGAAGAAGTAGAGAAGCTACGAAATGTCTTCAACGTTACAGACCAAGTCCAGTTGAATGTGACCAACTACTAGTAGCTGTCCTTTGAGAGTCGTCATCAGAGATCCAGCCAACTCATAAGTCTTGATTACAATCAGCATCCAGTAAAAGGTGAAATATCAGCAGCGAGTGACTTGCCCCTTTAAATACAAAATTACAAAAAACAAAATATTCACATAGATTGTTGAGAGAAAAAAAAAAAATTCCAGTAGCCATTAGAACACATTCCAACCTTGCTATTGTCCTGACAGTATGGTCTGTGGCCTCCACAACCCCAGGGCTTGCAGATAAACCAAAGCAGACTACTGTATATGGATTCCTCTGGGCTCTGCACAAATAACAATTTCCCTTGTAAATCAACTCACTTAAGCTATACAAATCCATTCTTTGGCACAAGCAGATGTGAACAACATCCACACAAGGAGAACAAGAGGAAAAAAAAACGTATTATAATGTCATAAACGTTCCAATAGACATTAGATTAACTGGGCCAAATTCCAGGAGCCGACAGAGAAACCCTAAAAAAATGAAATCCATGATTGGTACAAGTATGTCTGAGCAGTATCTGGAGAGTATTTTGTTTTCGTTAGTGGTTACACCACAAAGGCAGCTACAGATAATATATCAGGACAAGACACATTCCAGACACCAAGAAATAGTGAGGGGAAAAAAAAAAGTGATAACCATATCTTTATGCATCTTCTATTTTCTTTCAATATTTTACAGAAGATCCTGACGCTGGTCTTTTGGCACAGGATGGTGTTGCCACAGAGCATCCAATCACAGGAAAGGCAACTCAGCAGAGGGTTCAAGGTTCAAGTGTGGCAGTTGGGTGGAGGGGTCACGTGTGTGTGTGTGTGTGTGTGTGTGTGTGTGTGTGTTGGGTGGGGAGGGTAATCACGTGTGACAGTTGGGTGGAGAGGGTGGTCACGTGTGACAGTTGGGTGGAGGGTCACGTGTGACAGTTGGGTGGAGGGTCACGTGTGACAGTTGGGTGGAGGGTCACGTGTGACAGTTGGGTGGAGGGTCACGTGTGACAGTTGGGTGGAGGGTCACGTGTGACAGTTGGGTGGAGGGTCACGTGTGACCGTTTCGTGGAGGATCAAGTGTGAGAGATTCATGGAGGATCAAGTGTGAGAGATTCATGGAGGATCAAGTGTGAGAGATTCATGGAGGATCAAGTGTGAGAGATTCATGGAGGATCAAGTGTGAGAGATTCATGGAGGATCAAGTGTGAGAGATTCATGGAGGATCAAGTGTGAGAGATTCATGGAGGATCAAGTGTGAGAGATTCATGGAGGATCAAGTGTGAGAGATTCATGGAGGATCAAGTGTGAGAGATTCATGGAGGATCAAGTGTGAGAGATTCATGGAGGATCAAGTGTGAGAGATTCATGGAGGATCAAGTGTGAGATTCATGGAGGATCAAGTGTGAGAGATTCATGGAGGATCAAGTGTGAGAGATTCATGGAGGCTCAAATGCAAGCCTTACATGGAGGGTCATGAGCAAGGGTTACAGTGTGTAAGTCACACTAGGGTAAGGCACTGCTCTTGCACCCACGTCCCGGCACTTTAATTTATAGAGTAAAGAAGATCCTATTTACACATTTCAAATATTTGTTTAGCTGTTTGGTTGGATTTGCCATTGAGCTACATCAGCAGATAAGGAAAATGCTAACAAACTGTAGATTTGCTGAACAGTCTCCTCCACTTCCCAAGGAAACAGCTGGTGGTGGGCACATATCCAAGCAGCTTGGATCACACAGACAATATCCGGGTAACCTGGCACTCACATACGGTCACATCTCCTACAGGATACTCTAAAAAATGAGGATGACCCGGGTTAGTCGGTGCATTGTGCTGCCACATTCCAGGCCCGGCTTTTATTGTCTGCACCTAATCATTTGATGAAGTGTGCGAGATGAGGTCACCTTCTTATTATGAAACACCTGCGTATTGTACAGAATGCTAAACTCCGTACTGAAAATTCTAAAAATACTTGAAGCCACTTGAGAAATCTGCATGCTGTAGATAGGTCTCGTGGGAGTGCCAGGACTTTCCTCTATAAATGGCACCTGGGATTAAAATTATATGGTTATATTTTAAAGGAATATTTAACCTCCTAGTTGAGGAATTACTGCACAACAGACTACTGATGAACTTGGTGGTTTAGGGAAACTTAAGAATTATCCCTTGCTCTGGTGGTGCATCATGTCCAATATAGAATTATGGACCCTGCAATGGTCTTGTTGATAACAGTGGTGGTGCACCACTGCTGGGTTCAAGGGGTTAAAGTACGAGCAGCACAGTGGCTAAATGGTTAGCACTTCCGCCTGGCAGTACTAGGGTCGTTGGTTTGAATCCCAACCAGGGCACCACCTGCCTGGAGTTGGTATGTTCTCCCTGTGCGAGTTTCCTCCGGGTATTCTGGTTTCCTCCTACCCTCCAAAGACATGCTGGTAGGTGAATTGGCTTCTGTCTAAATTGGCCCTAGTATGTGTATGTATGAATGTGAGTTAGGGACTTTAGATTGTATACCCCTTGAGGGTTAGGGACTGATCTGAACGGACAATATATATGTAAAGCGCTGCGTAAATTGACAGCGCTATATAAGCACCTGAAAATAAATATAACAGGCCCTTAGAATGCTGGGAGCGTAGGGGAGAACACATTGCAGGGACCGGTCTTGCAAGGCAAAATAAGTCTTTTCAATACACTGTCTGTGTTTGCAATCTTCACAGCCACAATGTACAGAGTCAATATGAGCAGCTCTGTACCTTGTGGTTGCTGTGTACCAAATACAGCCATGACACGTATAAGCACTATATTCATAATGGAGCAAGAGGAGCGCTGAATGTTTGTAAACAAAGACAAGGAGGAGGATTGCAGCAGATCGAAGGAGAAGATGGGGGGGGCCTTAAAGTGCCACTGACCACCAATGATTGTGGGTTTTTCACAAGAAACCCCATTTCCGTTTGTAAAGCCAGCCATGGACTTTCGTGTGAAAATGATCAAACTAAATCTACAGCCGCCCGATCACTGGAACAGAAGGGTCAGGTCCTGTTGCCATTCTTGGGCTCTCCCACTGCACCAGGGAGCCCAGGAACACTATAAGCGATCAGTTAATCTGCCCAGGAGAGGGAGGAACATCTGTTTCACATTGAAGAACAGGAAGGCTGTGCTTCCAGCACAGCCAGAAACCTGTCCACATTGAGATGGATGTCTAGTGTGGTCAGTTTGAAATAGGAAAGCAGTCAGTTTGAAATAGGAAAGCAGAGGGACTAGCAGGATCACCAGGTATTTCACACAAAGGAAGCAATGCAAAGAACTGGATACTTTTAAACTAGGGATGCACTGATATTTTGGTGGCCAAAACGTTTCAGCCAAAAACATCCCTATCGGCTGATATGAAAATAAGCACCGATACAGGTGCCAAAAATAACCTCGCCGCCCGCCCACCACTGCCTCCGCTCGGTGGTTCTCAGCCTTACCTGAGAAACCAAACGATCCCGCCGCTGGGCATAGAGATAAGTGAAGGAAAGATGGCCTCCACTCATCTCTATGCCCTTGGGAGGAGCGGAGCGACGTCACTTCTGGTTCTGGCACCTTGTAAACAAGGCCTTCTTTATTTTATTTTTTTTAAAGCACTAGAACAATGTATTTTTTGATCTAACGCTTTACATTGTAGGGGAGAGATGTGGGGTCTTATTGACCCCACATCTCTCCATAAAGAGGAGATGTCACTAATTATTTCTATCACAAGGGATGCTTTCTTTCCTTGTGATAGGAATAAAAGGGATTCAAATTAATTTTTTTTGTAAGAAGGGACAGTGTAAAAAAAAATTAAATAATAAAAAAAAAAAGTTTAAAAGTGCCCCCGTCCTCGCGCATAGTGGTGAATGCATATATAGGCCACACCCAGATATATAAACGGTGTTCAAACCACACACGTAAGGTATCGCCGCCAATGTCAGAGCAAGAGCAATAATTCTAGTACTGGACCTCCTCTAACTTTACACTGGTAACCTGTAGAAATTTTTAAAGCGTCACTCATGGAGATTTTTAAGTACCGCAGTTTCACGCCATTCCATGAGCGTGCGCAATTTTAAAGCGTGACATGTTGGGTATCTATTTACTCGGCGCAACATGATCTTTCATAATTTACAAAAGAATTGGGGTTAATATTGTGGGGAAGGGGGTGTTTAAATCATTAAAGTGTTGTTTTTTTTCCAAAAAGATTGTGTTTGAAAAAATATATAAAAACATTTTTAAAAAACTATCCATTTTGGTTTTTGGCCAAGTGAATTTTTGTTACCAAAATTTTCATTTAGGCGCACCACTATTTTAAAACAAGTACATGTTACAATAGACACACATTAGTAATATGTAATTTTGGGTAACATTTAAATATCTCCAGAATAAAGCGAGTAATTGTTAAACTATTACATACCGTCAACTGGCCTGGTAATAAAGGGATGATTATTATTATTATTCTCCACCAGGGGCGGACTGGCCATTTGGAATCTCGGCACTGCCAGAGGGTCCAGGGTCAGCAGGGGGCCCCATGAGATACCCTGGTACATTTTTCATAGGCTTTTTTGAGTTTGGACAAGGACACATGGGCCCCATGATCCCCTATTGCCCGGGGGCCCCATGAGTTGTCAGTCCGCCCCTGTATACAGGATTTATATAGCACCAACAGTTTGCACAGTGCCTTCCAAATTAAAAGGTAGACATTACAGTTACAATACAATTTGGTAGAAGAGGAAACAGAGGGCCTGGCTCGTTAGAGCTTACAATCTAGGAGGAAGGGTTGAGTGATACAAAAGGAAATAGCTTTGGGAGGGATGAGCTGATGGAGGAAATAAATAGCGGTTTACTAGGTAGAAGCAGGATAGACTTCTTTAAAGAGGTTTTCAGGGATCGTCTAAACAGGTGGATAGATTAGGAGACAGCCGGACAGATTGGGGTAGAGAGTTCCATAGAATAGGAGAAGCTAAGGAGAAGTCCTGGAGGCGAGCATGGAAGGAGGTGACACGGGAACTAGAGAGCAGAAGGTCTTGGGAGGATCGAAGAGAGCAGTTTGGTTGATATTTTGAGACCAGGTTGGTGATGTAGCTGGGGGCAGAGTTGTGGACGGCTTTGTAAGAAGTTAGTATTTTGAATTTTATTCGTTGAGCGAATGTAAGCCAGTGGAGGGATTGGCAGAGAGGGGTAGCAGACTCTGAAAAGAGGCCAGTGGAGAGATTGGTAGAGAAGGGCAGCAGACTGATTGGTTGGTAAATTGGATGAGCCTGGCAGCAGTATATTTACAGACTGGTACTCAGATGGTTAAGTAGTGCACAAAGGACAGGGATGAATGCTCCTATACAAGTGGACTGATCTATTGCTGTCCTGGCTGATAATCGCCAATATTGTTTGTACTGGTTTGTTGTCTGCATTCATTGATATATAAGTGGATAATAAAATCCCTTTTGCACTTTTGGCGCTTTGTGAATAGAATAAAACAGCATTGTAATCCTGTGTTACTCTGGGATATGCAGATCAATCTGGGCTAAACACTTGTATTGATGCACACTTTAGAAAGGCTTAAGCTGCAGATTACAGCCAACAATGGCTCATTAATGGCCTCTCCATGGGATTGGATGGGAGACGGTGAGCACACATTCCTGGCCTGAGGCTGAAAATCGTGAACACTGCAGAATACAGAGCCCCCTCAGCACAGCACACGGCGTTCCCCACTTCAAAAGCAACGGCAGGCAAAAAATAAATACATGCCATCCAGGGAACTCTGCAACCAAGCTGAAGTCACAAACTTTACTCCACTTTTGGGTCAGGTGTAAGTTCACGTTGAAGTAAGGCTGATCAATTAGACTAAAAAGGGTAAAATTGGCTTTTTTTAATTGAAAACCCAGCGGGCATTTTTAGGCAACAGGTGTTTTCAGGTACATTAAAAAAAAAGTAGAATAAATTGTAAAAACGTTAAACTATAACTCCAAAATTCTTTAAAGCCAAACTTTTAGGTCCACCTACCACCAGAGAGCCCACTACCCATTTTGAAACCCTCAGGCTTTTTTATCTTATACTTGACTTTTGCTGATGTCTTCTGGCTGGTTCTGTGATGTGCTTGGTCCTCTTCCACTTTGGTTGTCTAACTGTGGGCAGGCCTGGATGATGCAGATAATGTGTGTCTGGGATGATGGCATCCCCCCCTCCTCCCATCTGCATTAAAAGATTAAGAGGGCAGGGTGCTATAGGAGCACCCCACCCATTATAGAGTGGACCCTGTGCAAACATTTTCTTGCCCCCCCCCCCCCCACCCACTTTTAGACATACAAAGAATAGCAGGTATTCTCAAAATCTGTTTACTGCAGCACATCATGCAGTGATTGCAATTGGTTGCCAGAGGTTACAGCATATCATTACCACTCACTGATGTTGCTAGAGATTACAGGACACATTACAGCTCACTGATTAGCTGCTAGGAGGTAACAGCACATCATTTCTGCCTGCTGACTGGTTGATAGAGGTTGCTGCACATCATTACCGCTCACTGATTGGTTGCTAGAGGTTACTACACATCATTACCGCTCACTGACTGGTTGATAGAGGTTACTACACGTCATTACCGCTCACTGACTGCTTGATAGAGGTTAAAGCACACATTACAGCTCACCGATTAGTTGCTAGAGGTTATAGCAGATCACTACTGTTCACGGATTGGTTGGTAGAGGTTACTGCACAGCATTACTGCTCACTGAGCAGTGGAGCAATCCCGAATAATTGAGCAAGTAAAGCGGCACATTAATACACATACTACAGATGGTCAGAGACTGCAGACATACTACTACAGGAGATGGTCAGAGACTGCAGACATACTACTACAGGAGATGGTCAGAGACTGCAGACATACTACTACAGGAGATGGTCAGAGACTGCAGACATGCTACTACAGGAGATGGTCAGAGACTGCAGACATGCTACTACAGGAGATGATCAGAGACTGCAGACATGCTACTACAGGAGATGATCAGAGACTGCAGACATGCTACTACAGGAGATGATCAGAGACTGCAGACATGCTACTACAGGAGATGATCAGAGACTGCAGACATGCTACTACAGGAGATGATCAGAGACTGCAGACATGCTACTACAGGAGATGATCAGAGACTGCAGACATGCTACTACAGGAGATGATCAGAGACTGCAGACATGCTACTACAGGAGATGATCAGAGACTGTGGATGCACTACAGGAAATGACCAGAGACTGCGGATGCACTACAGGAAATGACCAGAGACTTTTCAGCAATGCACAGCTTTACAGCTGGTGAACAGCTCAGGGTTTAACCACTTGCCTACCAGGCACTTATACCCCCTTCCTTACCAGGCCAATTTTCAGCTTTCAGCGCTGCCGCACTTTGATTGACAATTGCGCGGTCATGCAACATTGTACCCATATGAAATTTTGATCATTTTTTTCTCACCAATAGAGCTTTCTTTTGGTGGTATTTAATCGCCACTGGGCGCTTTACTTTTTGCGCTATAAATAAAAAAAGTGCAAAAAATTTGAAAAAAAAAAAAAGTTTGTTTCTTTTATAAAATTTTTCAAACAGGTATTTTTTCTCCTTCACTGATGAGCGTTGATGAGGCAGCACTGATGGGCACTGATAGGCGGCACTGATGGGCACTGATAGGCAGCACTAATGAGGTGGCACTGATAGCACTAATTAGGGGTCACGGATAGGCGGCACTGATATGCAGCACTGATAGGCGGCACTGATAGGTGACACTGATTATGGGTACTGATAGACAGCACTGACTGGCATCACTGCTGGGCACTGACTGGCGGCACTGACTGGCACAACCCCTGGGCACTGACTGGTGGCACTGACTGGCAGCACTGCTGGGCTGCACTGGTGGGTGGCACTGGTGGGTGGGCACAGGTGGGTGGCACTGGTGGGCACAGGTGGGTGGCACTGGTGGGTGGGCACAGGTGGGTGGCACTGGTGGGCACAGGTGGGTGGCACTGGTGGGTGGCACTGGTGGGCACAGGTGGGCGGAACTTGCGGGTGTCACTGCTGGGCGGAACTTGCGGGTGTCACTGCTGGGCACTGATCATCAGTGCCCTGATGATCGGTGCCGATCCCCGCTCTGACAACTGCCGGTTCTCGGCAGTACTTTC
The DNA here is from genome assembly GCF_062004578.1 of Staurois parvus. Classification (NCBI taxonomy): domain Eukaryota; kingdom Metazoa; phylum Chordata; class Amphibia; order Anura; family Ranidae; genus Staurois; species Staurois parvus. The sequence goes on from NW_028317992.1 coordinate 2,900,952, forward strand.
CTCACGATCTGACAGCGTGAGGAAAGTGCAGCCGAGAACCGGCACTTGCATTTCCCTCTGATCAGCGTGTCATTGGACACCGCTGATCACGTGGTAAAAGGCCGCTATGATCGGCCTTTTACCACATCTCGTGATCAGCTGTGTCCGTAGGACACAGCGATCACGGAGATCGCCGGGTGCGCGCCCCCTGGGGCGCGCAGGAGAGCGCGTTCTGGGAGGACGTCATATGACGTCCACTCAGAACTGGCCGGCCGCAGTGAAGCCGTCATTCGGCTATGCGCGGTCGGCAAGAGGTTAAGATAACAGTCCATAGGCAGTCCAGTGTTCTATGATTGGACGAGGTGAAGAAATGGGGCAGGGGTGTCATGCTTTCCACCTCATCCAGAGAAGGTTTTGCATTTATTCAGATATTACAAAGCCTTCTCTGAATGGCGCCCATGCTGAGCAGTCAACCTCCTGTGTTAAGAATGCAGTAGGGCAGATACTCTGCTCAGGACCCAGAAGCAAGTGGAGATCACTGGAATAGCAGCGTCTACTTCAGTAATTTCCAGCTTCTAGGGACATCAGCCAGGTATGGTATATACACAGTTACATTAGTCAAAGCTGGATTAGTGTGACCATGTGTAAAATATCCATCCATGGAATTCTTTAAGTAGCACTAACAGGTGTTGGTACTCCATGTGACTGGACAGTGAAAAAGAAAAGAAGCAGACCAATGAGCCCATTGCTCTGCCACTCTGCTCTCTTCTCCTATCAGCACGTCCTTTGTTAGTATACAAGTACAACTGATTGGCTCTCTTTGCTGCCTCTCCATCTTCCACTCTCAGCTTTGCTGTACAGGCACTTTAAGACTGATTCCAGGTCATATTCAGGTACCTAACACTGCTTATATTTTTTTTTTATTACTATGGTTAGTTTCACTTTAAAGTAGAACTATAGGTAAAACTTTATTTTTTTCATTTTGATTACAGTAAGGGAGGGTTATAACTTGTCAAATCATTTTTTGCAGTCTGAGTCCCATTGGGAAGATTTACCTCCACTTCCTGTCCCATAGCCAAAACAGGAAATCTGCAAATTAAGGGAAATCCTTCGGGACCCCCAAGTCACCAGAACTAGTGTTCCCATTGGAAAATTTCCCCTCTATTACTTTTCAGGGGACAATCCAAAGTTTGGAGTTTGACTGACTTTCACTTTTGATGATAAAGGTGAACAAGGCAAAGAGGATGAATCTCCCTAATGGGAAGGAGGGGGGGGGGGGGGGGGACTGCAATAAAAAACTGGCAGACGTTTTATTTCCTCTCTACACTATCCAAAACCTAGGGATACATTATTTTCAGCTACCAGATTCCTGGCTCAGCCTAGAAAGAATGCATGTTTATTCCGTGCATCGATCATTCCCGAGAAAAATATTTTTCCGATAAAGAAAAAATGTCCAACATTCAAAGGTCAGAGTGAGATCAGCCAGGTCAGGATATGAGGAGACAATTATTAACCATTTCCTGATAACTCCAGCGAAAGATTGGAGGAGTGCAGCTGGGAAACTGGGACACTGTGGTAGCGGGGTGACATCAGATCCCAGACCATATGACAGCCAACGGGAGACATGAGAGCAGGGGCGGACTGACAACTCATGGGGCCCCCGGGCAATAGGGGATCATGGGGTCCCTGTGTCCTTGCCCAAACTCAAAAAAGCCTATGAAAAAGGTACCAGGGGCATTTCATGGGGCCCCCTACTGACCCCGGTCAGCTCCTGAGTTTCCAAATGGTCAGTCCGCCCCTGCATGAGAGCCTACTATATATTAAAGTGGACCTGTTCTTCTGAGAAACCTACTGTTTCCTTTCACTCTCTGATGTTCTGTTGACTAACCAAGAGTGAAGACAGGAAGCCCTCCTGACTTAGAGCTCGCTCAAGACTGGAGACCACTGACCACACATCACAGCTCTCGGCAATTGATGGGACTACTGACATCGCTGTCACACGAGAGGAAGGAAGTGAGTGACATGCTCCCCATATACCTGAAAAGTACTGGCTATTTCTCTTCACTTCTACTGGAGGCTTTTGTGTATTGAACGCCCACCAAAATCTTATTTTCCAGTCAGGAGCTTGGCACAGTGCCATCCTCGAAGGGTCTATGGTGCTAAGAATCAAATATAGGCTACACCTCAATAGGAATTTCATTTTTGACCAACACGTGCACATATGGAATGGTGCTGCATGTTTATACCCAAACAGATCAGTTGATGCAGCTGAGCTCAGTACTTACCTTACCTGCTGCCTCTTCTTCTCAAAGAGCCCACCCTTCTTCGCAGTTATGCAGGTCCAAAAACCACTACTCTAAAAAGGTCCTTTTGATGTTGGGTGGCTCCACTGCCTCACAGGACCCAATGGAGCCACTCTCTCTCGTACACATGTACTTTTAATGCCATGACAAGCATAAGCAGTCAGGGATGACTATATGGGCTGTGGTGGAGCTTAGAACCATGGGGCACGGAGTCATGCAGACAGGGAAGATGGGGACATCCTATAAAGAAATGAGTGCACTCGCCCCGAGAGGAAGACCGGGGAAGCAGTGCTCAGGAACCTTGAGGCTTAGGTGGTAAAGACAAATTTAAAGGTGTTTAAGGACTTCAGTAAGCACCCATTGTCCTCTGCCTAACCTGTACCTACAAATGTAATTGCTTTAAACAAGTGAGCCTTTAGTACTACTTTAATAAGAACTCAGACTATTAAGGAGATGATGATGATGATGATGAATGTGGACCCTCCACTAAGAAGTCAGTTTGTAAAAGCGCTGATAAAGCCAACATCAATTTCTTCAGCAAATAAATGGTCATAGACATGTAATATTGTGCGTTCGTATTCCTTTGAACGAAAACATTTCATCTGGAGGAAGTTTTGTTTGTTTTCAACAAAACTGGATTCTCAGCTTAAGGCAAAGAATTGGTGTGCTATCATCTCCTGCTCCCCAACAGTACGTTCTCACCAATTCTTTGCTCTCCTATGCCGGGAACCAAAGCAAAAACCAAGAAATTCCATGTTTGGAGGAACATACTTCATAACATGTGATGGCACTAGGCCATTCAGGACTGTTATTCCAAGTCCACATCACTGTGTAAGCTAGTCTGGTGGTTTGTAGTCTCCACCGGGCTTTCCTTTCATTCCTGCCAACTGAATGGCGAGGCAGGAGAAGAAAAAAAAAAAAAATCAAGGTAAATATAGGAGTCTCTATTACAACAAACCTGAAATCAAACAGTGAAGTACCCTTAAAAAAAAAAGTTTTTTTTCTTGAATTCTTTCTGTAAAGAGCAGTGAACTTTCTGTGCCTAGGCACTTGTAGTGTAGTATAGGGTTGTGTAGTTTTATAGCTGTATCTGCAGTGTGAGATCAGCTAAGGTACTGCTGCCCCTGACTGCTAGTCTTAAGAGATTTGGAGTGATAATTGGTGATGTCACTACTATGCTGTTCACTGTCCTCCTTGCTGGAGAGTTAGCCATACCTTAGGACCTACAGCGCAGGAATCTCCCTGCTTCAACTTCATTCACTGTGTAGATCTTTGCTTTATGAACCTCTCCTGCGGGTTCTTTACCTTTCCATCCACCAGTCTTTAAGCAGAACTGGTGCCACTCAGAGCAGTACACACTATAACGGCACACTGCATTGCGGTGCGGCAATTTAAATGCTACATGCAGAGTATGGCAGGCGATCCTTCCCATATTCTGAAAGCAGCCACAGCCCGATTATAGAAGCCTGTCCCCTGCCAACATGCTGCAGACAAAGACCCTTGATCCTTGTCTGGAAGCAGTAGTCTGCCTACAAGATCTGACAAAACTTCTGAGTTAGAGCTAGACTCGCAGGGGTGTCAAACTGGCAGCCCTCCAGCTATTGCAAAACTACAAGTCCCATCATGCCTCTGCCTTTCAGAGTCATGATTGTAACGCCTCATTGGGCTTGTAGTTTGGCAACAGCTGGAGGGCCGCCAGTTTGATACCAGTTATGTAGAGCCTAAAACCGTGAGCTTTACCGATTGCAGAACTATAGGTCTGTCCCAGTGGGGGGGCGTGTTGGACCTTTGCAGTGACACCGCTGCTTCCACACACAAAGCAAGGGCTTCTTCTTTACAGCATGCTGGCAGGGGACTGGCTTGTCTAGTCAGGCTGTGGCTGCTTTTTAAAGAAAAACTGACACCTTTTGTTTTCGAGGGACCTGGAATGTATTTAGCCGACTTAAACTGGAAGTTTAGTTGGGCTTTAAGAAGATTTTGCACTAAGCTTCCAGTCACAGATTAAAGGAAGAGCCTCAGCATCAGAGGGTTATGTTGGTGCCTCCATCGTGCATCCCGCACGTGTCACACATACAGCTGAGCATGGACAAGACAACACGTATTAGGCAGGAGAATGTCAGACGATGATACGCTCAGTGGCACAGCAAGAACAAGGCTGGACATATCCAATGACACATACACCTGGTAATACCTGCCCTCTGCTTACAGCCGCTTGGCTCACCAGAATCTTCAGTCCTCTGCAATTGCCTGTCCTACTAACCAAATCTGTACGACTGCCAAAGTCCTTAATGTGAAATTAAACTTAGCTCTATTTTTTTTTTCTATTAAACGGCCACCCAGATGGTTGATGCTGGAATGTGCTAGTACCCACCACCTATTAGCACATTACAGCAGACTTACCTGTCAAACGATGTCGCTGTCTTTGCTCCCGCTGGTCAGCAGAACTTCAATCTTCTCCTGGTCTTCCTTCCAGGTTCGTCCTGTTTGACCATTTGAATGGCCATGCATGGGAGTCCCATCATAACGGCACAGAGCGGTGCCATAAATGTACGCTGGTCTATGCATGCGTGGCTAAGTGTACATTACTGCTGACAGGCAGGGAGAAGAATTTTGACAGAAGAGAGTAAAAACCCTACCAGTCAACTTGAGTTCAATTCCACTTTACACTCCGGTTGCCCTGGGTGCGACTTGCATGCCATGCGACTCGCAAATTGTACGCCAAGTCGTACCCCATTTACAACGGTCAAATTGGTGCGGTTCTGACTTTCCAGAGACTGCGTACTGTGTCCGCAGTCTCTGGTCATCACCTGTACTGTGTCTGCAGTTCATTGGTTCAGAATATTTTTTTTTCTTGTTTTTCTCCTCTAAAACCTAGGCGTGTCTTATGGTCAGGTGCGTCTTATGGAGCGAAAAATATGGTATATCTTACACAAGCACAGAGAATACATGATGATCTTGCCAGAAATGCAGTGTACTTGTAACTGCCTGTGAAATAAACTGAAAACACAGTGTTGTCATCTTCCTTCTGTAGACTACTAACCTCCATTCCCCCCCCCCCATGTAACGGAGATGGCTAAAGGAGACATGATTGAAGTTCAGCCCAGGTGCTGCTCAGGGACAGGAAGTGTGTTATTGGCAGGATCAGCAGGTGAAAATAAAGGAAAAAATGTCTGAAAGAAAACAAAAATATTTTTTCTTCAGCTACGCAAAAAAAAATTAAATATCAAATTAAATATTAAATATCTATCTCCTAGCTCTGTGAACGCTTGCATAAAAGCATTCACAGAGCTAGGCACCATACTTTCAGGGTTTACCAAGAAATAATGCAGACAGCATGTGGATCTCATTGTTTCCAGGGAGGAAACTTCCAATATCCATCCTGACTCACTGCTCCGTCCTATACTACACACACACACACTGCACAGAGGAATCAGTCATCATCCAGTTTTAAAGTAGCAAAAAAAAAAAAAAGGAATCATTTTATGAACGTGCAACCTGATAAACAATCTGGTCAGTCTGTTAAAATCAAACCATTCTTGTAGTGAAAAATGCATTTCAACAGAGAAGTTGCACAGCTGAAGTTATATGCAGATCTTTACTTTTCCTATAAAAGGAGGCATTTTGCCATGCCCCCTCCCACCCCTAACCCTCTCTATTGGTCAGTGAGGTCACCCATCCTAATAAAGGAATAAAGGAAAGGGAGGCAGGAAGGGTGGGACCTTTTTTGTGCAGAAAAGTCAAGATTTGCATATAACTTAACTTCCATTTACTGAATATTTGGATTTGTCAGTTTTAAAGCATATCTAAATCCAAAAACAAACACTTAATATATTGCAGCCTACCAGTCCTTTCATGTGGTTGCTGCATTTGTTTTCTACTTTTCTTCTTCATTTTTGCCTGGTGGTCTGGCTAGTTACATGTTTCCTGTCTTAGGATGTCTTCACTATCTATGGAAGAACAATGCAGACACCCTGGCCCATACAGTATACAATTTTTCTTTAGATTTACTAAAACCATATAAGACGAGGTCAAACCTTAACACTTTCAATTTGTATGCAATCAATCAGGCCCTTGCATGATATAGTTGAAAGTAAAGGTAATGGAAATTGGAAAATGGAGCTAGACTAATTGTTAGCTAGAATGGCTGAGTAGCAGCCTGGGTATGATAACTAGCAGGGTCAAATTAAAGTCAGAGCTGAGAGGCTCTGCAGGCCAGCTCTCTGGGATTTCCCCGTTCTAGAATTCTGGAGAAAGATCTAGAAGCAGTGGGCAGAGGTGAGGAGTGGCTGGTCTGTACTCTTAGAGGATCCTAGCCAATCCCCAACAGGAGGCTTGGCAAGGGGCCAGGACAGCCTTTAAGAGTAACTGAGCTTTTTTAGCAGTAGGAGAGTTGAAGGAGAATTCGGGTAGAAGATAAGGAAGTCAGGCTGAAGAGTAGGAGCCTGGGAGGGGGGCCAGGTGGGAGAGGGGCTCACCTCCAGGCAGGAATCTTGGAAGGAGGAAAGCTCGGGACTTCACAGGCCCACTAAGAAAGGACCACCTGTATGGCAGGGAAGGAGCGGCTCAGCTAGAAGGCCTGGTAGAAGCCACTAACCCACCAGCAACACAGGAGAAGGACTAAACGAATAAACCTGCACCCCCTGGGGCAGATAGGGGAAGGAGCACTCTGGTGGGAAACCAGATTAGCGACTACCCAGGCCTGTCTTACTTTGAAGTGACAGGCATTGGATCCCCTGCTCAGGGATTCCTCCAGGCAGCCGGATAAAGGAGTATCTGGGTCTGGGTTGGTACATCCGGAGATGCTGGCTAGCTCTCCAAGAACAGGATTGTGCAGTAAAAAAAACTTCTAGATAATTCCTGGAAGTTGTCCTCGGTTTCACAGTTCCATTGGGCATCCGGTATACCCCTAACCCTATGCCAGTTCAAATCCCCTAATAAAACTTCAAAACAAAGCTCCAGGACTGGTTACGGTCTCCTGGATGCCAGTTGATGTGAAAATGCATGTATCCTGGTTGTGCAGACTATAGGGGGACCCAAGACTTCAGCGACTCCTAAGAGGGTAGTGTTACACTAATAAATTAAAGTTGCATTAAACCCAAAAGCAAACATTTATTTAGGACTAAAGTGGTGAGAACTGTGAGAACCTACCCTAAGGCCCCCTGAAGCAGACGGGAAACCCCTAAATCCCAGTGAGGGACTGGTACAGTGGTGATGGTGAGATGGCCATCAAGGCTGAATTATGACAACACCTTGCTGTTGGAGAGTAATAAGATGAATAAAGTTCTTCTGAGAGCCACTAAGAGAAGGGGAGCCTAGAGACCCACCATATGAAAGCTTACAGTTGGGAATCCAAGTGTTATTTGACCATCAAAGCAATATTTGACCATCCGTAATGGGGGTCAACACCTTCTGGTGAGTGGGAAATTCGTATATTACCAAGTGGTGGAGAAGAACTATCTGGATCGATGTGACAACCTTTTATAAGACTCATCCATTCACCACTCTGAATATATGCAACACCCCTTTATAGGACTCTCACTATTTAATGTGGTGTTGGGAAAGCACTTTATTGACACACGTTGGTTTCTTATGTCTTTTGAGTTATATGTTTAACCACTTCCAGTCCGGACACTTTCACCCCCTTCCTGTCCAGGCCAATTTTCAGCTTTCAGCGCTATCACACTTTGAATGACAATTGCGCGGTCATGCAACACTGTACCCATATGAATTTTTTAGCATTTTTTTGAGACAGATGAAACTTTATTTTGTTGGTATTTATTCACCACTGGGATTTTAATTTTTTTTGCTATATAAATGAAAATGTCCAAAAATTTTGAAATAAAAAAGTGTTTTTCTTATAAAATTTTGCAAATAAATATATTTCATCATAAATCTTGGCCAAAATTTATTCCGTTATCTTTTTAGTAAAAAAAAAAAAAAAAAAAACCCAAATTAGTTTATAACCAAAAATTATAATTTTTAAACATTTTAGTTTACATTTTTTTATATTTATGTTTTTTTTTTACATACTGTCACCCTAGCAGTACAGTGTCACCATGCGGGGGGTGATGAATATTTTTTTATATTGCGGGGGGTGATGAATATTTTTTTATTTTTTTTTACACCCATAAAGACTGTAAAAGCAATCATCTCGCCTTCTCTCTAGCTGCATTCTTGCAGCCATTGAGAACTACTGTGTGAGCTGTGATTGGTCACAGCTTGTCACGTGGTACAAGGCTGTTGTGAATAGCCTTGTACCATGTGACCTCTGCGATCAATCACAGATTTCACAAGTAGTAAGCAATGATGTCAGAAGTGACATCTTGCTTACGATGCATGTGATCACTGATTGGCCAATCAGTGATCACATGATCGGTACCTCGTACAGAGGTCCCGTACGACGATCGGTGTTCCACTGTGTCCGGAGGACAGCGGGCACCTGATCGCGGTGCTGTGCGCTCCCAGGGAGCGTGCACAAACGTCCGACCGTTTATATACATGGGCCGGACGGGAAGTGGTTAAGGTTGGAATCGTATTGAGCAAGCCTGTCTATTCACGGATTTGGAATTCAGAGTGTGATTTCACCTGATAGGTTCATTAGAGCACGGTCACTAACAAGTGTTTTTACCAGGTGCCACGATAATGGTTTTTTGATTTGTACAAATAGTATATTGCAGCTTACCAATTCTTAGATGTGATGGCTGCATTTGTTTTCTTTTTTAGGCTCTCTTTTATTTTCATCTGGCGATCCAGCCAGTAAGTCGGTTGTTTTTCAAAAGAACAAGCTCTCCAGCAGAATGCATCAGTCACAAGAGTGAGACAAACCATTTACCACTGACAGGGGTGCTGACAATGATCAGCCTTTAAAGTAAAACCTTTATTCTGAAAGCAAAATTAAAAAAAAAACAATTTGCTTATAAATTGTGAGCTGGAGTTTGACTTCAATGTGTTAGTGTATCTAAATCTGCTAGTACATCTAAAACACTCCCTTCCCCCCCAGACTGACAACGCTGCTGTCCAAAAGGTGCCCCCTGTGCTCCTTCATCCAGAGTGGAGGCACTCTAATAAAAGGAGGTGTGTTACTGGGCAGAATTCAGGGGTGTCAAACTGGTGGCCCTCCAGCTGTTGGGAAACTACAAGTCCCATCATGCCCCTACCTTAGGGGGTCATGCTTGTAACTGTCAATCTTGCAATGCCTCATTGGACTTGTAGTTTGTCAACAGCTGAAGGGCCGCCAGTTAGACGGCTGTGGGCCCAATCATCAGGAAGAATCTTAAAGAAAACTAATGCAGCCACATCTGACTGGTACGCTGCTCTAGATTACATTTTTGGTTTTGGGTTTAGAAAGGCTTTTAAGCCGACCTCCAGCTATCACTTTGTTTGGCTGTTACAGCAATAGTTGTTTCTTTTGCAATTAGGGTTTTAACCCCTTGCCTACCAGGCACTTATACCCCCTTCCTTACCAGGCCAATTTTCTGCTTTCAGCGCTGCCGCACTTTGATTGACAATTGCGCGGTCATGCAACATTGTACCCATATGAAATTTTTATTTTTTTCTCACAAAGAGCTTTCTTTTGGTGGTATTTAATCGCTGCTGGGCGCTTTACTTTTTGAGCTATAAACCACAAAATGCAAAAAATTTGAAAAAAAAAAAAAGTTTGTTTTTATTATAAAATTTTTCAAACAGGTAATTTTTCTCCTTCACTGATGTGCGTTGATTAGGCAGCACTGATAGGCACTGATGGGCACTGATAGATGGCACTGCTAGGCACTGACTGGCAGCACTGCTGGGCGGCACTGACTGGCAGCACTGCTGGGTGGCACAGGTAGGTGGCACTGGTGGGTGGCACAGGTAGGTGGCACTGATGGGTGGCACAGGTAGGTGGCACTGATGGGCACACTGCTGGGCACAGGTGGATCAAGCTGGTGGGTGGCACTGCTGGGCACCAATCAGTGCCCTGATGATCAGTGCCGATCCCTACTCTGACAACTGCCAGTTCTCGGCAGTACTTTCCTCACGCTCTGACCACGTGAGGAAAGTGCAGCCGAGAACCGGCAATTGCATTTCCCAGTGATCAGCGTGTCATTGGAAACGGCTGATCACGTGGTAAAAGGCTGCTGCGATTGGCCTTTTAACACATCACGTGATCAGCTGTGTCCGTAGGACACAGCGATCACGGAGATTGCCAGGGGCGCGCAGGAGAGCGTGTTCTCGGAGAATGTCATATGACGCCCTCCCAGAACTGGCTGGCCGCAGTGTAGCCGTCATTCGGCTATCTGCGGTTGGCAAGTAGTTAAGATGCATTCACATCTAGCAACACTGCCATGTTACATTTTTGTGTGTCTGTTCACTTGAATAGGCTGCCCTACACCCCAAAAATGCACCAAAAATTGACTTTTTATTTTTTTTTGGAGGCTACTTTGGCGAATTTTTTAGTGGCAACTAAATGCTCGTTTTTGTTTGGCACCAAAACACACTTTTTGCTGCGATTTTAGCACAATTTGGAACCACAGGCAGAATTGTGCGGATTTTGCTCACCGTTTCAAATTGCTCAGATGTCACTGGGGCCCTACATAAACAAAAGCTGACCATTGTAAGCACCCGTCAGTGGCAAATGGTCAAATGGTATATCCCAACCCTCATTCTGCAGCTATTTTCCTGCCCCTTTTCAGAAGGAGTTTGACATGTGGAGAGTAGGTGATATGTCGCAGGTTTTAACCAATTCAATACCGTGCAATTTTACACCTTCCTGCCCAGGCCAGTTTTCAGGTTTCAGCGCTCTCACACTTTGAATGACAATTGCGCGGTCATAAAACATTGTACCCAAACTAAAATTTTATCATTTTCTTCACACAACTAGAGCTTTCTTTTGGTGGTATTTAATCACCGCTGGGGTTTTTATTTTTTGCTAAACAAAAGACCAAAAATTTTGAAAAAAAAAAAAACACGTTTTTCTTTGTTATAAAAGTTTACAAATAAATAATTGTTCTTCATAAATTTAGGCCGAGATGTATTCTGCTACATGTCTTTGGTGAAAATAACCCCAATTACGATGTATTATTTAGTTTGTAGGAAAGTTATAGAGTTCACAAACTATGGTATAGATCTGAAAATGGATCAATCCTGAAGTACTGACAGCCAATCTAATTTCTTGAGGTCCAAGAATGTCAGAACAGTACAGATATCCCCCAAATGACCCCTTTTTGCAGAGTAGACAGTCCGACGTACTTCATAAGAGGCATGGCGAGTTTTTTGAAGTTGTATTTTTTTTGCCATAATTTTTCAGAAAATGAAAAAATTGAAAAAATTATTTTCACAATTTTTTTTTTTTTACATACTGTCACCAGTGCAGTACAGCATCATCATATAACTGGCATGGCAGTGAACAAGGACACTGACTGGTGACAGTGTGAAAAAAAAAAAAAAAAAAAAAAAAATTAATATATATATATATATATATATATATATATATATATATATATATATATATATATATATATAATTTTTTTTAGATATAATTTTTTATTCATATTTTACTATGACCAAAGTAGTACAATGTTACTACTTTGGGGAAGTGATCAGTTTTTTGTTTTTTTTTGTTTTGTTTTTTTTTTTACACACAATTTCCTTATAGCAAAGAATTACTTTGCTATAAGCATTTACCTGAATGAAATCAATTCATTCAGGTTTTTTTTTTTTTGTGCTTAGCTGTGATTTGGCCACAGTTAATCACATGACATGTGCATATGACCTGCTGTGACCATTCACAGCTAGGCACTAGTATACAATGGATGGCATGAATGAAGCCATCCATTGTATATAACTGTCACATGACCTGCTGTGATTGGTCACAGCAGGTCATATGGTACCAGCAACGGGGGCCGGTACTGAAATCTGTCATCGGCCGTGTCCGAGGTACACTGCCGGTGACAGATCGCGCCGCTGCGCGGCTCTGCAACTGCACGAGTCGCAGTGGGGCCCCAATCACATGAATAGGTTACACACTTGACTATTTCTAACTCTTGCCAAACGCCCCTATAGCGCTTGACAGGTGTTCGACAGGCATTTGGGAAGCGTGTTTAACGCTCCTCAAACGCCCTATGAGCAGTTTTGAGGCGTTTGATTGCAGTTTGCCAAGCGTTAAAACTGCACCACAAACGCCTATAATGAAGTTAAATGGTATTAACGTTCCGCAACCGTGTCACAACCGCTCCGTAAACACCTGCCAGGCGTTTGAGAGGCACCATAGACTTGAATGGGAGGCTTCAACCTCCTCCTGACTCGACGCGAGGCGTCAGTTTTTCTGCGACGCTAACGCTTCAGCGAGACCAGCACTGTGTGCTGCCATGTGCAGAATTTTCATAGGCGTTTGAGAAGCGTTAAAAACACTTCCCAAACGCCTGTGACGCCTGCTGACAAAGCTAGTGTGAACTGAGCCTTAGGCAGGCCATAGACAGTTCGCTTAATCGGCCGATTTTTCATCCGAAAGAATAATCGGCTGATTTTTGAATGGTTAGTGGGGCAATGTCATTGGCCGATTTTCGCAGTTCCTCATTTCTTTTATCGGTCATGCTCAGGGGCAGACTGACCATTTGGAAACTCAGGCACTGCCCGAGGGCCCGGGGTCAGTAGGGGGCCCCATGAGATGCCCCTGGTATCTTTTTCATAGGCTTTTTTGCGCCCAAATTAAATTTACGTCCTTTTTTTCCCATGAATTGAGCTCTCTTTCGGTGGTATTTGATCTCCTTTGCGGTTTTTATTTTTTGCGCTATAAAAAAAAAGACCGACAATTTGAGAAAAACAATATTTTGGACTGTTTGCTATTAAACATGTCCAGTAAAAAAAAAAATTTCAAAATCAAAACTTCGTCATAAATTTAGGCCAAAATGTATTCTGCTCCAATTTGTGAAAAACGGCTGATTTTTGCAATCATTGGTGGCAAAACTTGGCCGATGAACTGTCTATGGCCTGCATTATGCATGACAGTACTGCTGAATGTGACATGCCGTTTAATCTTTGCATATGTACAGCCCTGAACAGATCTATTTCTGTGTTTAGGTGGGTGGTCAAGGGCGGTACAACCATGGCTCAATTGCCCGCTTTAACCGCCCCCGACTGCCTGTGTAAAGGAACCCTAACTGCCGTTTTCACTTTATTTTGTTTAAAAAAAGGTATGTCTGCTGCAATGTAATAAAATGCAGTGTACAGCAGCACATAATGGCGTTCATTCGCACGGGGGGGGGGGGGGGGCGGTCTTTTTTTTTTTTTTCAGGAAGACTTTACTGCAGCTTTCAGTTAAACATTTGAATCCAAATATGCGCTCACTAAAAATTACACAATTTCCCTTTCAGGGTTACAAGCAGCTTGTGTTCATCTAAGCGGTTCTCCTTGTTAAATCTCCAAAAAGAAAAAGTTTGGACACAGATTGGAACCGTGTCACCGGAGTGCCATATACATACATTGATCCCAGGGGCGGACTGACCATTCGAGCACTGCCCAAGGGCCCGGGGTCAGTAGAGGGCCCCATGAGATGCTCCTGGTACCTTTCATTGGTTTTTTCGGGTGTGGGCGAGGGCACAGGGGCCCCATGATCCCCTATTGCCCGGGGGCCCCATGAGTTGTCAGTCTGCCTCTGATTGATCCTGATTTACAGACAACAAATTATACACAGGATACTCAGGTAGTCGGGGTAGAACCAGGCTAAATACAGCACTTTACAGAGGAACTGTCTGAACACGTCTGAATAATTCCCTGGCCGATAAAGAAACAGATATGGCTGCAGCTCTGCGATCCTCCACGGCATGGAACTTAAAGGGTCAAACCCAAAACTAAAAAAGTTATACATTGCAGATCACTGCTCCTTGGTGTGGCGGCTGCTATCTTTTTATTTTTTCCCCATCTTTTGCTTTATTTTCACCTGGTAATCCTGTTAAGAACCATCTTCCAGTCCCCAGGGACTATGTTACTCCTCCACTGTATCTATGGAGGGAGCCATGGTTGTCACCCTAGGCTGCTCTCCTGACATGGATTCCAAGCATGTCCATATCTTATCCCGATTACATGGCGGCAGGGCAATTGGTAGTTTACAGACTATTGTGAAGGGCCCATGTACACTACAGCTGATAAACGCACGTTTAGGACCTGTTCAGCATTTTTTTCAGCAGCCCCTGAACTCTCCCTAATGTTTTCCTATGTGTCCATGTACACATCTTGGTTTTCAGTCATTTACAGGCATTTGAGTTTACAGTCGTCTCTGAACGCAGAAAGCCTGCGTTCAGCAGTCGATTTTATCAGCGTTTCAAACACAAAACGCTTGTAAATGCGGCAAATCGCACTTATAAGCGTTTGTGTTTGAAATTTTTTTTTTTAACTCTTCCAGTTCCCGATGCTGTCCAGTATGTGTATGTATGGGGACCTTAGACTGTACGCCCCTTGAGGGTTAGGGACTGATGTGAATGTACAATATATATGTATTATATTTCTACATGGCAAATAATATACTAGCAGGTGTAGTAGAGTAATAGAAATCCAACAGACGCAACAGTCATGACATGCATGCTGCTGATTCTGTGTCATTGAATCACTCATTGAAAGGGGCATGTTCAAAATAATAGCAGTGTGGAGTTCTATTAGTGAGGTTATTCATTCTTTGAAAAACAGGTGGCAATTATTGCCCTTATTTAAGGAAGGAAGGCAGCAAATGTTGTACATGCTGGTTACAGTGCATTTCTCTCTGAAATTCTGAAGAAAATGGGTCGTTCCAGACATTGTTCAGAAGAACAGCGTACCTTGATTAAAAAGTTGATTGGAGAGGGTAAAACATATAAAGAAGTGCAGAAAATGATCGGCTGCTCAGCTAAAATGATCGCAAATGCTTTAAAATGGCAACCAAAATCTGAAAGACGTGGAAGAAAGCGAAAAACTACCATTGGAATGGATAGAATAGCCAAAATGGCAAGGACTCAGCCAACAATCAGCTCCAGGAAGATGAAAGGTGTAAAGTTCCCTGTGAGTACTGTTACAATTAGAAGACACCTATGTGAAGCCAAGCTATCTGCAAGAAGCCCCCGCAAAGTCCCACTGTTGAAAAAAAGACGTGCTGAAGAGGTTACAATTTGCCAAAGAGCACATTGACCGGCCTAAAGAGAAATGGCGCAACATGTTGTGGACTGATGAAAGTAAGATTGTTCTTTTTGGGTCTAGTGGCCGGAGACAGTTTGTCAGACGACCCCCAAACACTGAATTCAAGCCACAGTACACTGTGAAGATAGTGAAGCATGGTGGTGCAAGCATCATGATATGGGGATGTTTCTCATACTACGGTGTTGGGCCTATTTACCGCATACCAGGGATCATGGATCAGTTTGAATACATCAGAATACTTGAAGAGGTCATGCTGCCTTATGCTGAAGAGGAAATGCCCTTGAAATGGGTGTTCCAACAAGACAACTACCCCAAACACACCAGTAAACGTGCAACATCTTGGTTCCAGACCAACAAGATTGACGTTATGGAGTGGCCAGCCCAATCCCCGGATCTTAATCCAATAGAAAACTTGTGGGGTGACATCAAAAATGCAGTTTCTGAGGCAAAACCAAGAAATAGAGAAGAACTGTGGAATGTAGTCCAATCATCCTGGGCTGGAATACCTGATCACAGGGGCCAGAAGTTGGGTGACTCCATGCAACACAGATGTACAGCAGTTCTCAGAAACAGTGCGACTACAACCAAATATTCATTAAGTGATTCAAAGGAAAGCAAAATCTTCAAACATTTTTCAATTTCTATAGTGAATGTTTGAGTTTGTAAAGAAGAATACAAACACTGCGATTTTTTTTTTAGCAGTCTAATACTCACTTTTCTTAAATTTTTAGAGGAACAACACAAATTTGACAGATTTTTCTTCATGTTTTGATTTGGAATAGAATGTGTCGTGTTCCCAATGCATTTGTGTGTATGGAAATAAAAGCTATTAGAAGGATTTTGAGCTTTATTAACTTTTTTCAACACATTGCTATTATTTTCAACACAACTGTACATGTACCTTGGCCTAGAAATTAGCTAATCAGGACCTAAAATGTCGGTCATAGGAGCCCTGAAAGATCAGGCATACAGAACCTTCTAGACCCACGGGAGACAACTGCACCAACTAAAACCACCCAACTGTTTGGCTTAAAATTTTGGACAGTGTCATCACCCTAATTCTCCTTTATGAAAGTAAAGTCTGGAGTCCTGTCACCTTCCCAGAACAACCCAAACGACCAACAGAAATATTCAATCTGAAATTCTGGAAGGATCCCCTCCAAGTCCATGGGAGTACCTTCAACAATGCTCACCAGACTGAGACAGACCAATTCCCTTAACTGCTCACAGTACAGGAGACTGTTCGATCACACCAGGACCACCTACAAAACCAGCAACCTCAACTAAGCCTTATTGACCAACAAGGACCAGGCTCAACCCAGTAGCCTGAAACAACTCATGAGAAAAGACAGACAAACCCAAAACAGACCGTAAGTAATGAATGCACATGGCCTGGAAATTGAATCACGGGGGCACAGGAAGACCTTCAAAGCCAAGGGAGGTAGACCAGGTCAACATTATGACAAGGGGGCTCTGGAGGATAAGGCTTGTTTCTTACTACAGGGCCCCATGTACTCAGCATCAAGAGACACTTGCTGTAGAAGCATGTGGTTAAGGGGCAGCATTACTGCCCCCCAACCACCCAACTAAACTAGGGCATCCAGACATACAGGGCAAAAAATAAATTGTGTGTCGCATTTGGCAGATGATACCACCGAACAGGACCCATTCAAGTTAATGGGGCCATGCTACAGCCGTGTGCGATGGAGCAGGGCGGAAGTATAGCCTCTCTTGTGTACGAGTCCAGACATCACCAAAAACCTAGGCAGCCTTAATCACATGGTGTCTGGCTACAAGTATGATTGCTCGCATTTCAGGCCACTGGAGACTGCAGGGAACCAATTGTTCTCAGTAAGACAGGCCTTGTCTGGTGGACTTGCAGTGAGATATAAGGATTGGCAAATCCCAACCACCGAGACAGATCTTTAGGCTATGGAGTACAAAGAAGAGTTAACTATCCTCAAAGATTTTTTTTTTCTTTTTTTTTTTTTTTATAAATAAAAATGATAAAACAGGCACTCGAGGGGGAATAACATGTTTCCTGATCATTTCACAGTTTCAGTGAAAGTGTGAGATTCACCCGCAGTGCAAGAACCCTTCCAACAGTCCAACGTTCTGAAGCGTCAAATCATTTAGCCTTTTACCGTCACCCCCGAAAAATAGTGATTTTGTTGCTTCTTACACCTCCGGCTCACCAGCAGGATATAAGTACAGCTGTCATAAAGAAAATAGAAGCTTTCTCTGCTGGCTGCTGAAAATAATAGGAGCCTGGCTGTGTTGGGCTTCAATACTTCAAAGATCTGAATAAGCATGCAGCAAGCAAAAGTAAAAAAAAAATTCTGAATTCCTTATCGCTATACTCCGGGGTCAGAAAAGCATGGAAGACCAAGCATTAACGTGCCAGCAAGGAAACTAGCATTTCCAGATTCAGTAGCCTAGTTTCTACCATGACAGGTGTGTTCCAGAGAGGAGCCTCCATTACTTTATCTATATAGCACTGACATATTCCATAGTGCTTTACAGGATTAGTTCAACTTTCCAGAAAAAATGTAAAGGTTGAGGCAACACCAGACATCCTTCCCTGCCCCTCCATCCATGGTCCACGTTGTACTTACCTCCAGGGTTTCCAAGCTGTCGGCACCCTCCCAGGCCGATCCAGCGATCGGGAGATTTGAAAACCCCATTCTTCTCTCTCAGCGCTTCCAAAGACAGACCAGATCAGTTCTGATTTGTCAGCACCCACACATTGGAGAGCACTGGCCAATCGAAATCGATCTGGGCTGTTCTGGAAGTGGAGACGAGGGAGAAGGGCAGGGAATTCACATGCCAGTCCAGCGGTTGAGGGATGTGAATTCCCTGCCCTTCTCCCTCTTCTCCGTCAGCACTTCCAGAACAGCCCAGATCGATTTCGATTGGCCAGTGCTCTCCAATGTGCGGGTGCTGACCAATCAGAACTGATCTGGTCTGTCTTTGGAAGCGCTGAGAGAGAAGAATGGGGTTTTCAAATCTCCCGATCGCTGGATCTCACGAACGGTGACTGAGGGAGCTGGGTCAGTGATGCACTGTGTCCGATCACCACCGATGGTCACGCATGCGTGGCAAGAGTGGGAAGACGTCACATGATGTTCTCCCAGAACGAGATTGGTCCCGCGCAGCATCACTGTTCAATAAGACAGGAACCAGTTAAAGGCACACTGGACACCCAGCATACAGCACAGCAAAGGTGTCCAGTGCACCCCCTCAACAAACAACTGCCCCAATCTATCACTGGCCTTCAGAGCAAGAAGCACATGGGAGAGAGAAGCATGTCAAACAAAGAAAAAGTCCCAGCTCACTTACCAGCCAGTCTGCAGCCAACCAAATTGTCCTAACAGTTCAATATTGATATTCAATAATATTCACTCCAAAGACATGCTGGTAGGTTATTGTCTCCTGTCTAAATTGTCCCTAGTATGTGTATGTATGAACGTGAGTTAGGGACCTTAGATTGTACACCCCTTGAGGGTTAGGGACTGATGTGAATGTACAATATATGTAAAGCGCTGCGTAAATTGACGGCGCAATAAAAGTACCTGTAATAAATAAATAAATATATATTTAGTAAAGCTTGCAGCATCTGGATTAAAAACAGTCAATGTTGATTGAGAGAGTAAAGTTCGGTTTCAAGGCTTGCCTGAAGACAAGCTTTGGGCAAATTTTTTTAAACCCATTGAAGCACCACTAACCACAAGTACCTAACATGTATTGGTAAGAAAACATGCTTTTTATTTATTACAAAAACTATTAATCTTGAGTAAACATACAAAAAAAGTTGAAAGATCAACCAGGTTATTGTAGTAATTTCTCCTCCCTCCACCAGGCTCTCGACATGCTTCGCAAGCCTTGCTTCCTCAGGAGACAGGGATTTATATGGTGGTCTCACCCCAAAACAATCACACTGTAGGCATTAGCACCATATAGATTCCTCTCGGCCTCCTGGGGAAGGAAAGTTTATAGGAACCACTTTGTGATAGTTTTATGAAAACATTAGATATTTCACGAAAACTTAAGCGTGATCATCGCACTATTAAGAGATTTGTGGCTGATTCAGAGCACAGACGGGTTGGTGCAGATAAAGGCACATTGAGGAAGATTTCTGCCAGATCCATGCATCGGATCAAGAGAGCAGCTGCTAAAATACCATTACATAGCAGCAAACAGATATTTGAAGCTGCTGGTGCCTCTGGAGTCCCACGGACATCAAGGTGTAGAGTCCTCCAGAGTCTTGCAACTGTGCATAAACCTTCTATTTGGCCACCACTAACCAATGCTCACAAGCGGAAACGGCTGCATTGGGCAGAAAAATACATGAAGACTAATTTTCAAACAGTCCTGTTCACTGATGAGTGCCGTGCAACCTTGGATGGTCCAGATGGATGGAGTAGTGGATGGTTGATGGACGGCCACCCTGTTCCAACAAGGCTGTGACATCAGCAAGGCGGTGGTGGAGTCATGTTTTGGGCCGGAATCATGGGAACAGAGCGGGTCGGCCCCTTTAAGGTCCCCGAAGGTGTAAAGATGACCTCTGCAAAGTATGTGGAGTTTATGACTGACCACTTTCTTCCCTGGTACAGAAGGAAGAACTATGCTTTCCGTAATAAAATCATCTTCATGCATGACAATGCACCATCTCATGCTGCAAAGAATACCTCTGCATCAATGGCTGCTATGGGGATAAAAGGAGAGAAAGTCATGGTGTGGCCTCCATCCTCCCCTGACCTCACTCCTATTGAGAACCTTTGGAGCATCCTCAAGCAAAAGATCTATGAGGGTGGGAGGCAGTTTACATCCAAACAGCAGCTCTGGGAGGCTATTCTGACATCTTGCAAACAAATTCAAGCAGAAACTGTCCAAAAACTCACAAGTTCAATGGATGCAAGACTTGTGAAGCTGCTATCAAATAAGGGGTACTATGTTACAATGTAACGTGACCTGTTCAAATGTTTAAAAAGTTAAAATGTTGTTAAAAGTTTGATTTAAATAGCTTTTGATTTCAGTAAATATGCTGCAAACACAACAAATGACAATTTTCAGTTCTTTACAACCTATAAAATGTTTTGAAACTTACTGTGCGGAATAATTTGGAACAAAAATCCTGTTATCATTAGGAGGTTTGTTCAATAAAATGTGAATTGTACTCTTAATAGTTGATAACATGAGAATTATGCTGACTGTTATTTACATCAATTATTTAGGTAAATAAGAAAAATGTCATTTGCATAATAATTTGGAACAGGATAGAGATAGATAGATATATAGATATAGATATAGATATAGAGAGAGAGAGAGAGAGAGAGAGAGAGAGAGAGAGACACAGACAGACAGACAGACAGACACACACATATATACATACACACACACACACACACACACACATACACACACACACACATATACATACACACACACATATACATACACACACACATATACATACACACACACATATACATACACACACACATATACATACACACACACATATACATACACACACACACACTTTGCAGTCTTAATATACAATACTATGTGAATAGTGGTGGAACCCTCCAATCCATTTCAAAATGTGTTGTGCCAATATCCAACTTATAAAGACCATTTGAGTTGGATAACTTGGATATCACAAACACATTGTTGTGCATGGCGGGGGAATCGGTGAGAGTGCAGATAGAGAGAGCACAGGCAGCTGCTCCACCACTGAGCTGGCCTGACACAGGATAGAAGTCCTTGCTGGTGCTGCAGCGCACTTAAAGAAAGCAGAGCAACTGGATCTTGCTTTGGCAATGGGACAGAATGGTTAACTTGAATTGGTCCCAGGATGGTTAGACTGGAAGGGCCCCCCCAACAATGGCGGAACGCCAGGGCCCGGTCACAAATGCAACCTTTGTGACCCTGGTAGTTCCACCACCGGTCTGTCCCATTTTGGGACAAAGATTCCCTCACTTTCTGTGTGCTCTCATATGTATATGTATATATACATATACACATACACACATACTGTATATTTTTCAATTTCTTTTTTTTTCTCTTTCAATTGTAGCGTTTGCCATTAGAAACTAGTGCTGGGCTTTCTTTATGGAAAATGTTCTGCAAAATCAGTGTCATGTAAGTTCACCTTCATAACCTCGGTTTAACAAATTGTAAACTTACTTATAAGTTAACAAAAAAAAAGAAAATGAACCCCAAACCATTAAAGTTTGCCTTTAAGCATCTTTTGCAATATTTGTTTTCTGCCTTTATGACCACACAGAAAACCCCTCCAAGGGGGTCAATGCACAGCGTAAGTGTTGTGTATAAATATACTGCATTTTCCCACGAGCCCTGGAACTCTGATAATTGGACAAAACCAGGGAATGGCCGCTCACACCAGAACCCATTAGTGGAGAAGAATTCCCTTGTCCACGCTGGAATCCTGAACGCCCTCTGGCAAGACTCTGCGTACCTATTAAATGTCATGTGCCGAGCTGTTCCACAAGGATCTTGCGAAGGGAATCTGTGTTATTATAATAATTACCCGGAAGAGTTTTAGACATTTGCACATGCTTGCTTTGTCAGATTTTTAATGACCATATTTTATAAAGGTTGGGTAGGTTCACCCTCCGGCATCACGTGACAGCCAAAGCACTCCAATGTGTACCGTAAATGACACGTCTACCATGGTGTGCACTTGCCCCATATTTAATTAGGGTTTAAACCTGCATGCGGTATATCAAAACAAACCATTGAGGAAACAAATATGAGACATGTTGCTTTGGTATTAAATAATGAGGGAACCAAAGTGGCCATCACAGCCTTGGATTCCATCTTTAAAAACCCAAGTCTACAATGGCAGCTCACATTTCTCTAAGCTTTCAGTTTCCCTGTAAAGGCAAAGGCCAACAACCTAGCCAATTAAGGGAAACAAACTGCTGTCCAATGCAACGAATGGGTAAGCTCCTTCAAGAAGGCAAAGAGGGGCATGCCTCATATGGGAATCATAGCAAATAATGGGTGCCCCAATGAACTGAAAAAATTATGGAAATCCAGTCCATCTGAGCATGATGATAGCCAGAAGTCCAGTGGTGACGGTCCTGTACACCAGTCCTTGAAGTTGAACAATAACCTATCTTTGGGCAGAAACCCAAAAATATACCAATGTAGAGGGCGTGCTTCAATGCCACATTTACAGTATAAGCCCAACACCACATTGTGCCAATAGAGCCCATGAAGGTCCAATTCGAAAACCAAATGTTTTTGCATGGGGCTTGGCATTACCCGATCCCTCACTAAAGTTGAAACTCCAACCAGCTAAACACAGGCAAAACGCATATAACTATATATAGTTCAAGGACACGTATACAGGGGCGGACTGACCATTTGGAAACTCAGGCGCTGCCCGAGGGCCCGAGGTCAGTAGGGGGCCCCATGAGATGCCCCTGGTACTTTTTTCATAGGCTTTTTTGAGTTTGGGCAAGGACACAGGAGCCCCATGATTCTCTATTGCCCAGGGGCCCCACGAGTTGTCAGTCCGTCCCCTGCACGCATATGTCTCTTTCCCATCATGACCTAGTCGCCCCGGTTCACACTGGTACGACTTTTGACAGAGCTGCATGAAAAAGTGAAAACCCATTAATGTCAATGGCAGACATTCCAATCAATGCAACTCAAGTCGCAGCGACAGGCTCCTACATTACTTTGATGCGACTTGGATCCAATGGACTCTAAGTCGCTAGAAGTGGCATTAAAGCTGCAAAATAATGGGGGTCGTAGCAGTGGGAACTGAGGCCAACTGAACAGTGAAAGTAGAAGTAGCAAACTGATTAGCTCATCTATTGTTCAGCTGTTTCCCCCTTTCAGTATGCACTGCGGTTGGACAGTGAAAGGAAAAGCAGCACCAGATTAGCTCATCTGTCACTCTGCTCTCTCCTCCTATCTGCTTGCTCCTTGTGCTGCCTCTCCCATCTCCAGTCCAAGGACAGCTAGAGGCTGATACTAGGTCAAATTTGGGTACTTTCACTGCTTGCATTTAATAGTGTATTATTAAATATGCAATTAATGCCTTATCTTGTGTCTTTTATACCAACTTATCTTATATTCTAGCTTTGATGGAATTTAGATCCGAAGAGAGGTTGCCCAATACAGCACTGAGTTGGGGAGCAAAAAGGTTCCTTTGAGGTTTTCAAGGGGCTCCAACAGTAGATTGAAACTTCAGGCAAGCAATGTGAAGCTAGCCATAGGCTGTTTTGTTTTTTTTTCGATCAGCAAACAAAACAAATGGGTTCCTCCATCCACACAATCAAGGTAGATGGAGGGATCATCCCTGTTGTGCCATTGTATTGTGACAACGGGGGCTCCCCCACTAACCGAATACACCGATCAGCGCTGCAGCCCATTGGTTGCAGGTGCTGATCGAATGAAAGTTTCAAAGCAAAATTATTAGATCGACTTCTCTCGAATGGGAGTTGCAATAGATGGATCAAAATTCAGCCGGTCCCTGCTGGACCAGCTGAATTTTGATCCATCTACGACCAGCTTACGATTTGGTATAGCTGCGCCAATGTACACAAGGCCAACAGGCAAGATATGGTAGATGAGGTTATTTACTATATGGTTATAGAAAATCGGGGTCATTTTAGATGGCTGCAGATGAAAAACCACCAGGACTCTGGGCTCCAGCAATGATCACCAGGCTACAGATCTGCAGAGAACTGGCAGGTTGGAAAATCATGACTCTTCACCCAAGTCACCATTGGGAGCTTTTAACCTCCCTAGTGGTCTGATTATGTCCATATTTCTGTGCTCAAAGCGGTACATTTTTTTGCATGGAAATATGTATTTTTTTTTATTGTAGGCCTGTAATTTTTAGGAATAACTCACTGAAATCTGTCTGAACAAGAGTCTAGTAAACATCCCGGGTATGTTACAATATGAAACACGAAATCATAAATTATAATTTAATAAATCATAAAAAATATAATAAATTTAATTCAATAATATAATCAAACCAAAAACACTGAAATTTGAAATAGAGCGCCAAGTTCGCATATCACTGAGCAAAGTCGCAAAATAGTTTTCAGTGTGATGACGAATTTCCCCCACGAATCATCACTCAATTCTGCAAGTGGTTCTAATTTACTATCGCTGTTCTCTAGCCGGTCTAAAACCGATTTTGACGTAAAGGGACGCTTTTTGGATGCCATGGACATTTCTCAGTTTCCAGGCAGAAAGAACAGTAAAAATGCAGGCAGGGCACAGGACAAAGCACTCGGGACAAAATGTATGTGAAATGGTTTGATACAGGAATGTTATACTATGTGATTTTAGTGTATTTAGTGAATGTCACTTTTTGTAATTTTCAAATTTCCCACCGTTCCGTTTCCCGTTTGTCCCAAAGCTCACAGGGGAGGGAACCCAGAAGACAGATGCCGGCATCCGCCGGATTACATTGCCAGGGACATCGCAGGAGCGCAGGACAAGGTAAGTGATCGCGGAGCAGCGCCGCATGGTATTCCCGAGTATAGCTCGGGGTTACCGCTTGTGGTACTGAAACTTTACCCCGAGCTACACTCGGGAATACCGCCAGGGAGGTTAAGGCGTCTTCCCTGCTCTACAGCATAAATGTGAACGCTTGATTATACAGAATCTGGGCATAAAGACGTCTTCAAATGATGGCGGCAACACGTCTGACCATCCCTTGATGTCAAAGCAGGTCAATTCACTAAAGATTATTGCATGCGATAACATGGTCACATGACATTTGCATAAATTATTGCATGCGGTTAAAAAATGTCCATTCACAAAAAAACAAAAAAAAAAAAAAACAAAAAATGATCATGTGGTCTTT
Organism: Staurois parvus; assembly: GCF_062004578.1. Lineage (NCBI taxonomy): Eukaryota > Metazoa > Chordata > Amphibia > Anura > Ranidae > Staurois > Staurois parvus. Next base: position 2,926,239 of record NW_028317992.1, read on the forward strand.
AATGAAGCATGTGCCGGTATATATCGCAAAAAAACATGCAGTATGCAGTTAATTCCAATTCACAAACAGAACAGAAAGTTAAAAAATGTGATTTATCACCAGGGCAGTATCAATGCGTTACTTTTTCAGATGCAGTGTGGGGACCCCCAATTCCATGGAGTTTGGGGGAACCCCACGGCAAAATTTAAGAAAAATGGCCTGGCGGTCCCCTGTAAATCCATACCAGAACTAAAGGGTCTGGTATGTATTTGGAGGGGACCTCATGCAGGATTTTTTTTTTTTTTTAATTTTGGCGTGGGGTTCCCCCAAAATCCATACCACACCTAAGGGTCTTTTTTTATTAAATTTTGGTGTGAGGTTTCCCCAAAATCCATACCACACCTAAGGGTTTTTTGTTTTTTTTATTTCGGCATGGGGTTTCCCCAAAATCCATACCACACCTAAGGATGTTTTTTTCTAATTTTGGCTTAGGGTTCCCCCAAAATCCATACCACACCTAAGGGTCTTTTTTTCTAATTTTGGCTTAGGGTTCCCCCAAAATCAATATCACACTTAAGGGTCTTTTTTTCTAATTTTAGCGCGGGGTTCCCCAAAATCCATACCACACCTAAGGATCTTTTTTTCTAATTTTAGCATGGGGTTCCCCAAAATCCATACCACACCTAAGGGTCTTTTTTTCTAATTTTAGCATGGGGTTCCCCCAAAATCCATACCACACCTAAGGGTCTTTTTTTCTAATTTTGGCGTGGGGTACCCCCAAAATCCATACCACACCTAAGGGTTTTTTTCTAATTTTGGCGTGGGGTTCCCCCAAAATCCATACCACACCTAAGGGTCTTTTTTTCTAATTTTGGCGTGGGGTTCCCCCAAAATCCGTACCACACCTAAGGGTCTTTTTTTCTAATTTTGGCGTGGGGTTCACCCAAAATCCGTACCACACCTAAGGGTCTTTTTTTCTGGCGTTTGGGTTTCCCTTAAAATCCATACCAGACCCAAAAGGGTCATCATTTTTAAATTGCCAGCATGTTGACAACTTTTAATTGCCGGAAACCCGCTGACAACTGAGGAGTCATCCGTTGTTAGGGACGCGGCGGCCAGCTATCATGCAAGAAATTTCCACGGTAATTACCACAATACCCAGACTGTGAATTGTGAATTGCTCACCTGCAAACGATTTACTGCATCTGTTATTTTTCAACTATTGGTGAATTGACCCAAAAGGCTTTTTTTTTTTTTTTTTTTTAATTTACAGATCACAGGGTCCACCTTGGATCGTCCATTAATAGGACGACCGTCAAACCATAAAGGAGGCGTCTTTTATTAGATGTCCGTAAGGTCCGTTATGCTTGCTTACAATCCAGGAGCAATGCACCGAAAAAAGAAAAAAAAAAGGGAACAGAAACAGGATGGTCCTCACACGGCTCAGCAATGCCCCTCGAACTCCAGCAGCTTTGCCAGAGAGCAGCAGAGCGCCGCAGGCGAGAAGAGCATCCTCCTTGCAGCTGGCTCTGTGCTCTGCAGCATCACCTTAAATTCTCCCTGGCAATGCCATTTTTAGCAGCACATAATCCCTCGGAGCACGTGGACTGCAAAGCCTCAAAACAATTGCCTCCGCCGAATCCAGACACATAACAGAATGCATATTCGGACTTATTTAACAAATAGCCGCAGAGCGTTATCAAGATGTGAATGGCGCAGCGGCTGAGAACAACCAATCGCAATGCGGTCTGCAGACAGCCAGTCTCTGGGAGATTGACCAAAAAAAATAAAAAAAATGGTCTTGAATAAAAATCATAGCTGCCATCCCATCCCTTTAGTATGTAAGAAAGATATGTGCTGCCAATCAGTGTCACCAATACATGATGTGACAAAGGAAAGGTGTCACTCAACGGATCCTTGTTCATTCTGCAGGATATCAGAACTGATGACTAACAAGAAACTCATTGCATGACATCACCGATGACCTTCCGCTGCTCCATACTTCTTACAGTAAATGATTGATTCTTGGATCCAAAACTCAGAGATATAGGTTTATAGAACGCCATTCATGATCACAAGAATGCTGAACAAATCATTGTGTATTCTATTATGCAGCAATCATTCTTCCCTTTTGATTTTATTTTTGTTAGTAATGGATTCCACATGCCCTCTGTACAGCGCTCCCAGATCTGTTGGCGCTATAATGGTTACTACGCAACGTTTTTACATATACAGCTAACTCTGACTTGTGCATTATGGAATATACAGGGGTGGACAAAAATATGGAAACACTACATGATTTAATAAAATTATATTTTACGTTTTTTCTATTTATTGTATAATTTATTTGCGCTGTTGGATATTGTTTATTATTTTATTGGTGTTTACACTAATGAGCAGCAGCATTTATTTAGGAATTATTTCACAATTTTTTTGGCGCTGGTTATTTTTTGTATATAGGTGTAAAAGTGAAGACGTTTCGTGTTAAAAGCGGAAGGGATGTAACCAGTGCCAGGACAAGGGCAAACATGCCAGATTGTTCCCCCGCAAGATGTATGATCATCATATGTTAGCAAAAATTCCCCCCACAAAAAAAAATAAATTAAATGAATAAAAAGCACTAACCTGGATGCTTACTCCCCAAGCATAAATTCCCCCTCCTCAAATTCCCGCTCCTCCCAGTACAAATCCACCCCCCTGCTGAAATTCCCCCTCCTCCCAGTACAAACCCACCCCCCTACTGAAATCCCTCCTCCTCCCAGAACAAACCCACCCCCCTACTGAAATCCCCCCTCCCAGGACAAATCTTTGCCCCCTCTCCCCCCAGTTGCAGCACAACCCCCCCCTACTGAAATCCCCCTCCTCCCAGTACAAATCCACCCCCCTACTGAAATCCCTCCTCCTCCCAGTACAAATCTACCCCCCCACTGAAATCCCTCCTCCTCCCAGTACAAATCCACCCCCCCTTCTGAGATTCCCCCTCCTCCCAGTACAAATCCACCCCCCCTTCTAAGATTCCCCCTCCTCCCAGTACAAATCCACCCCCCTTCTGAGATTCCCCCTCCTCCCAGTACAAATCCACCCCCCCTTCTGAGATTCCCCCTCCTCCCAGTACAAATCCACTCCCCTACTGAAATCCCCCCTCCTCCCAGTACAAATCCACCCCCCTACTGAAATCCCCCCTCCTCCCAGTACAAATCCACCCCCCTACTGAAATCCCCCCTCCTCCCAGTACAAATCCACCCCCCTACTGAAATCCCCCCTCCTCCCAGTACAAATCCACCCCCCTACTGAAATCCCCCCCCCTCCCAGTACAAATCCCCCCCGCTACTGAAATCCCCCCTCCTCCCAGGACAAAATCTTTGCCCCAGCTCAAATCCCCTCTCCCCCCATATGCCCCAGCACAAATCCCCCCCCCCCAAAAAAAAATAGCCTTCCAGCAAAACTTTCCCTCCCTTAATACTCCATCCTAAATACTCCCTCCCTCCCTAATTTCCCCTCATAGCACATATACCCACAATCGTCCCTACTAGTACAAATCCCCCTCAAACCGCACAACACCCCAACATCACCTTTTCTAGCACACACTCAAAACCCTTCCAACACAAATACCCCCAAATCACCACTCTTAGCACACCTCCCCAAAATATCCCCTTCTAGAACAATTCTTACCCCCTGCCGCCGCCCCCCCCCCCAAAAAAAAATTCCCCCTCCCAACAGAAAACCCCTACCACCAAATTTTTCATGGTGCCACCCCCACAATACCACAGTGTCCAGGGCAGTTGTCACTCTTGCCCACCCCTTTTCCCCTCTCTGGATTTAACATTCTTTTGTTTCTGCTGTGTGATGAGACACCAAGCTAACCGGTGGGAAGCCTTACTTTCATTCACTGTGTGCGCTGCTAGTAATACGGAGTCATGTCAGAGCTTACTGAGCTTCAAAGAGGGCAAATTGTTGGCGTCGCTTAGCCGGTGTCTCTGTGACTGAAGTTGCCAATTTGCCATGTGGCGAGGCACAGTATTAAAGGTTATGTCATATACAGTTTCCGGAAAACTGACTTCTGATAAACATAAGCGCGGTCGACATGGTCAACTGACCGAAAGAGACAAAAAGGACATTGCGCAGGATTGTGACTCGGAATAAGAAAACAACTGCTGCAAAAGAGACTGCCAAGCTCAAACTCAGTCCCGAGAAGACCGAGATTGAGTCCTATTGTCACTTTTGCAACAGTTTTCTAATTCCGGGTCACAATCTTGCGCAATTTCCTTTTGTCTCTTTCGGTAAGTTAACCACGTGTACCGCGCTTATGTTTATCAGACGTCATAACTTTTGATAATGTATCTCACAGCACGGCAAAAAAAAAAAAAAAAAAAAAAAAATTGGCAACTTCAGTCACAGAGGTACCAGCTAAGTGGCACCAACAATTCTCCCTCTTTGAAGCTCAGTAAGTTATGACATGACTCCGTATTACTAGCAGTGCACACAGTGAATGACGAAAGTGAGGCTTCCTGCCTGTTAGCTAGGTGTCTCATCACACAGCAGAAGCAAAAGAATGTGATACCACTTCCACCACTTCACACCTGCAAATAGTGTCAGGTTTCCATTTGTTGTCCAACCCCTGTATATCTGGAGTGAGAAGCCAACAGCTTGTAGAATAGCAAGTCCCAGCATGTGTATATACAGGCTGCCAAGGAATGCTCATGGATCAGTCTCATTGCTTTACAAAATGTCAACACAATGTGAACAGCACCCTGCAAGGTACATAGAGACATTCACAGCAACATTGCCCTCAAACAGCTTGTAGATCCATGTCCATACTAGAGCCACACAGACACGAACCAAGAGCAAAGGATCAGGAGACAACTCTTTCCAGCATGCCTGGACAATGGGAGGAAACCCATCCAAACAAATGTGAACAATTAAACATTATGCTTGACCTAAATTACACGTGACCCCAAGACACAGAGGGAAGGGGTGACAGGTGACAGAGGGATGAGCAAAATGATGGGAAGGAGAGAGAGAGAGAGCGATGGGATGAGAGAGAGAGAGAGAGATGGAGGGACGGCAGGCAGGCAGAGGGATGAGAGAGAGAGGGATGAGAGAGAGAGAAAAAGAGATGAGGGAGGGATGACAGGCAGAGGGATGAGAGCGAGAGAGAGAGAGAGAGAGAGGGGGATGAGGGAGGGACGAGAGAGAGAGAGGGGGGGCGGGATGAGAGAGAGAGATGGAGGGACGGCAGGCAGGCAGAGGGATGAGAGAGAGAGAGAAAGAGAGATGAGGGAGGGATGACAGGCAGAGGGATGAGAGCGAGAGAGAGAGAGAGGGGGGGGGGGCAGGCAGAGGGACGAGAGAGAGAGGGGGGGGGGCAGGCAGAGGGACGAGAGAGAGAGGGGGGGGGCAGGCAGAGGGACGAGAGAGAGAGAGAGGGGGGGCAGGCAGAGGGACGAGAGAGAGAGAGAGGGGGGGCAGGCAGAGGGACGAGAGAGAGAGAGAGGGGGGGGCAGGCAGAGGGACGAGAGAGAGAGAGGGGGGGGGCAGGCAGAGGGACGAGAGAGAGAGAGGGGGGGGGCAGGCAGAGGGACGAGAGAGAGAGAGAGGGGGGGCAGGCAGAGGGACGAGAGAGAGAGAGAGGGGGGGCAGGCAGAGGGACGAGAGAGAGAGAGAGGGGGGGCAGGCAGAGGGACGAGAGAGAGAGAGAGAGGGGGGGCAGGCAGAGGGACGAGAGAGAGAGAGAGAGGGGGGCAGGCAGAGGGACGAGAGAGAGAGAGAGAGGGGGGGCAGGCAGAGGGACGAGAGAGAGAGAGAGAGGGGGGGCAGGCAGAGGGACGAGAGAGAGAGAGAGAGGGGGGGCAGGCAGAGGGACGAGAGAGAGAGAGAGGGGGGGCAGGCAGAGGGACGAGAGAGAGAGAGAGGGGGGGCAGGCAGAGGGACGAGAGAGAGAGAGGGGGGGGCAGGCAGAGGGACGAGAGAGAGAGAGGGGGGGGGCAGGCAGAGGGACGAGAGAGAGAGAGAGGGGGGGCAGGCAGAGGGACGAGAGAGAGAGAGAGGGGGGGCAGGCAGAGGGACGAGAGAGAGAGAGAGGGGGGGCAGGCAGAGGGACGAGAGAGAGAGAGAGGGGGGGGCAGGCAGAGGGACGAGAGAGAGAGAGAGGGGGGGCAGGCAGAGGGACGAGAGAGAGAGAGAGGGGGGGCAGGCAGAGGGACGAGAGAGAGAGAGAGGGGGGGCAGGCAGAGGGACGAGAGAGAGAGGGGGGGGGGCAGGCAGAGGGACGAGAGAGAGAGGGGGGGGGCAGGCAGAGGGACGAGAGAGAGAGAGGGGGGGGGCAGGCAGAGGGACGAGAGAGAGAGAGAGGGGGGGCAGGCAGAGGGACGAGAGAGAGAGGGGGGGCAGGCAGAGGGACGAGAGAGAGAGAGAGGGGGGGCAGGCAGAGGGACGAGAGAGAGAGAGAGGGGGGGCAGGCAGAGGGACGAGAGAGAGAGAGAGGGGGGGCAGGCAGAGGGGAGAGAGAGAGAGGGGGGGCAGGCAGAGGGACGAGAGAGAGAGAGAGGGGGGGCAGGCAGAGGGACGAGAGAGAGAGAGAGGGGGGGCAGGCAGAGGGACGAGAGAGAGAGAGAGGGGGGGCAGGCAGAGGGACGAGAGAGAGAGAGGGGGGGGCAGGCAGAGGGACGAGAGAGAGAGAGGGGGGGCAGGCAGAGGGACGAGAGAGAGAGAGGGGGGGCAGGCAGAGGGACGAGAGAGAGAGAGGGGGGGCAGGCAGAGGGACGAGAGAGAGAGAGGGGGGGCAGGCAGAGGGACGAGAGAGAGAGAGGGGGGGCAGGCAGAGGGACGAGAGAGAGAGAGGGGGGGCAGGCAGAGGGACGAGAGAGAGAGAGGGGGGCAGGCAGAGGGACGAGAGAGAGAGAGGGGGGCAGGCAGAGGGACGAGAGAGAGAGAGGGGGGGCAGGCAGAGGGACGAGAGAGAGAGAGGGGGGGCAGGCAGAGGGACGAGAGAGAGAGAGGGGGGGCAGGCAGAGGGACGAGAGAGAGAGGGGGGGGCAGGCAGAGGGACGAGAGAGAGAGAGAGGGGGGGCAGGCAGAGGGACGAGAGAGAGAGAGGGGGGGCAGGCAGAGGGACGAGAGAGAGAGGGGGGGCAGGCAGAGGGACGAGAGAGAGAGGGGGGGCAGGCAGAGGGACGAGAGAGAGAGGGGGGGCAGGCAGAGGGACGAGAGAGAGAGGGGGGCAGGCAGAGGGACGAGAGAGAGAGGGGGGGCAGGCAGAGGGACGAGAGAGAGAGGGGGGGCAGGCAGAGGGACGAGAGAGAGAGGGGGGGCAGGCAGAGGGACGAGAGAGAGAGGGGGGGCAGGCAGAGGGACGAGAGAGAGGGGGGGGCAGGCAGAGGGACGAGAGAGAGAGGGGGGGCAGGCAGAGGGACGAGAGAGAGGGGGGGGGCAGGCAGAGGGACGAGAGAGAGGGGGGGGGCAGGCAGAGGGACGAGAGAGAGGGGGGGGGGGCAGGCAGAGGGACGAGAGAGAGGGGGGGGCAGGCAGAGGGACGAGAGAGAGGGGGGGCAGGCAGAGGGACGAGAGAGAGGGGGGGGCAGGCAGAGGGACGAGAGAGAGGGGGGGGCAGGCAGAGGGACGAGAGAGAGGGGGGGGCAGGCAGAGGGACGAGAGAGAGGGGGGGGGCAGGCAGAGGGATGAGAGAGAGGGGGGGCAGGCAGAGGGATGAGAGAGAGGGGGCAGGCAGAGGGATGAGAGAGAGGGGGCAGGCAGAGGGATGAGAGAGAGGGGGGGGGGCAGGCAGAGGGATGAGAGAGAGGGGGGGGCAGGCAGAGGGATGAGAGAGAGAGGGGGGGCAGGCAGAGGGATGAGAGAGAGAGGGGGGGGGCAGGCAGAGGGATGAGAGAGAGAGGGGGGGGCAGGCAGAGGGATGAGAGAGAGAGGGGGGGGCAGGCAGAGGGATGAGAGAGAGGGGGGGGGCAGGCAGAGGGATGAGAGAGAGAGGGGGGGCAGGCAGAGGGATGAGAGAGAGAGGGGGGGCAGGCAGAGGGATGAGAGAGAGAGGGGGGGCAGGCAGAGGGATGAGAGAGAGAGAGGGGGGGCAGGCAGAGGGATGAGAGAGAGAGGGGGGGGGCAGGCAGAGGGATGAGAGAGAGAGAGAGATGAGGGAGGGATGACAGGCAGAGGGATGAGAGAGAGATGGAGGGATGACAGGCAGAGGGATGAGAGAGAGAGAGCGCGAGAGATGAGGGAGGGGTGACAGGCAGAGGGATGAGAGAGAGAGAGCGCGAGAGATGAGGGAGGGATGACAGGCAGAGGGATGAGAGAGAGCGAGAGATGAGGGAGGGATGACAGGCAGAGGGATGAGAGAGAGCGAGAGATGAGGGAGGGATGACAGGCAGAGGGATGAGAGAGAGCGAGAGATGAGGGAGGGATGACAGGCAGAGGGATGACAGGCAGAGGGATGACAGGCAGAGGGATGAGAGAGAGAGGGGGGGGGAGGGATGACAGGCAGAGGGGGGGGGGGGGGGGGAAGGGAGGGATGACAGGCAGAGGGATGAGAGAGAGAGGGGGGGGGGGGAGGGATGACAGGCAGGGGGGGGGGAAGGGAGGGATGACAGGCAGAGGGATGAGATATGATACAGGCTAGATAGACGGGCAGACAGATAAGTGCAAAGATTTTTTTTGATGAAGAAAATATTTTTGTTACACAAACCTCTCTCACATAGTTGTACATTACAAGGGATTCAGTGTAATATTTATGAAGCAACAAAAGTGATATTGGACAATCATCTGTCACTTTCTATCAAACACCAGGAAGACATTATGCTGCATTCATAAAGCACCCCAGCCTGTCATAGTCCCCAACATGCTCCTGACGGAATTGTTTGTTTTGCCAATCATCTGTTCACCAATGATGAGCGCTTACATGAACATCCCCCATATTGATAATCCGGCCAATGTTACCTCGGCTGTCCCAGCTGCTTCCAGACATTCGCAGCGTTCAAAACAGCCAATCATGGATGTTATCAGCGACTTGCTATTAATTCTTATGGACGTTTCGTCGGCTCCTCCGCCACCAATTCAGCACACTGTAAATGAGGAACTTAACCTAAAAGCCTCATTTGCATTCACATTCACTGCCTGCAGCAAGAAATAATAACTCCCGCTGACAGCCGCAGCCAAACACCAGCAGACGAGGTGGAATCCAGGACCGTACGCCCTGCAGTCCTCACATTGGGACTTGTAAATTAGATGAACACCTTGCCTAGGGGATAACAAGGAGACCATACCGCAGTACCAGCAATCTCCAATGGACTACAAATACCAGGTGACATGCATTACCTGCCCGGGGCTGACAAGGCATGCTGAGACTTCTAGTTCACCAACAGCTTCTGAAGAACCATGGACAGTGCCCATTAGAAGAATGAACAGCATAACTGAAGTTCTGCATCTCCGGTAAGTCCAGCACCCTCTGCTTGTCTGACTATCCTTTCACTCCCTTAGATTTTGTACTCCGTTTTTGAAATAGATCTGCAGACACCTAAAGACTTACATGCTCTGCCTTGGCCTAGGTAGATTTTTGGTTTGTATGTCCAGAACAAAATATTTGTGAGAATACACAGCAGCCTTAGCCAGAAATAGGGGCTGTAAAAACGCCCAATTATGTGGTGGGGCGCTGTGTATGATGTCTTTCATCTCATTGCAGATCAGCAAGTTATTTATTTATGATGGTATGACTTATACCAACTAATATGAAATGCAAAGATGAACTGGAAGTCAGTAACAGGTTTCTATTTAATTAAATTTCCAGCTCCATAGCGGCCTTAACCAGGAATAAGGGCTGTAAAAACGCCCATTTATATGGCGGGCCGCTGTGAAGGACTTTTTAGAAAGCTTAGTTCACCTCCTTGTAAATAACGAAGATATTTATTAATGATATTTATATACAAACCAATGATATGAAACGTATTGCCAAACTGTATGACAGTAGCAGTTTTAAAATTAAAAAATATTTCCAGCACTGCAGTTGTGTAAAGTCACTGCAGACAGCTATGTGAACTCACTGGGGGCAGTGGGACTACAAGTGTCAGCAATGTCCACCCACAGACAACTGAGTGAGCATGCTGTGCCCTGCAGTTCCTCAAGAAGCTACAAAAGCAGAATGAGAAAAAAAAAAAAAAAACAATTTCCTACTTCTAATCCTATACAGCAAACCATGCTGGAAAGCAATCAAATTCTGCTCTAAAGACACAATATGATTGGAAGCAAAGTGGGGGGAACTGCAATCCCCAGCATGTCCTGCCTATACCACCCATTCAATTCAGCATTATTTTGTAATATTAGTGCCAAATATATGTTGGTATATAGCCAATTACACAGCAATGGGGCTCTGGGGCAGCAGTGGAAGCAGAGAATGCTGGAAGAGAACAGGCGCTAAAATGAAATATAAAAACACTAAGATAAGGAAATTTTTAAAAAATGCCATCAAACGTCCGTCCAGCAATTAGGCACCCAAGACAAGCGGTCATGATGTAACATATTCCAGGCAAGATTAGTACATAGCTCTCACTGCAATGTGTACCATACACAGCAATGGCGGGTCAGCTGGAGGACCACAACTCCCAGCAAGCCCTACAGGCCAAGCAAATAAACAGTGACATGGTATCATCTGTACAGCAAACATGACCCTGCAATGTGCACTGTATACAGCAATGGGACTACAAGTCTCAGCAGACATTACAGCAAAAGAGCGGTGTATGAAGACGCTGCGATAAAGACATAAATGTTATTTGTGCCGCAATTGTAAATTACAAGCAGCCTTCATATAGAGATCACCTTGCAAGGAGTATTATATACAGAGGAGTGGGGGAGGGGGGGGCTATATTTATGTAGAGCGATGACAGTACATAGCTCAAGCTGCACTGTTAGAAAGCAAAACCTGGGGGACTACAACTCCCAGCATGCCCTGCCAGCAATACAGCATTATCTATTTACTGTTATTTACTGCAAGCAGCATTGTTACTAATCCATCCTAAAGCAACAATTATACAGCAAGAGCTGGAGAACTACAACTCCCAGCACACCCTGCCTGCCAGCCAGCAATATGGCATTATCTACTGCAAGCAGCATTGTTACTAATCCATCCTAAAGAAACAATTGTACAGCAAGAGCTGGAGAACTACAACTCCCAGCATGCCCTGCCAGCCAGCAATATGGCATCTACTGCAAGCAACATTGTTATCCATCCTAAAGCAACATGCATTATTAAAGCAGCAAGAAGAGTTGGAGAACTACAACTCCCAGCATGCCATGCCAGCCAGCAATATGGCATTATCTACTGCAAGCAGCATTGTTACTAATCCATCCTAAAGCAACATGATTATACAGCAAGAGCTGGAGAACTACAACTCCCAGTACGCCCTGCCAGCCAGCAATATGGCATTTACTGCAAGCAACATTGTTATCCATCCTAAAGCAACATGCATTATTAAAGCAGCAAGAAGAGCTGGAGAACTACAACTCCCAACATGCCCTGCCAGCCAGCAATATGGCATTTACTGCAAGCAACATTGTTACTAATCCATCCTAAAGCAACATGATTATTAAGCAGCAAGAAGAGTTGGAGAACTACAACTCCCAGCATGCCCTGCCAGCCAAACGGCTATACAGGATTGGTATATTGCCAACTGCAACGCAATATGAATTCCATGCAGCAAAGTATGGCCATGAGAAACTGGAGGGGACTACAGGTGCCAGCATGGCTTAGATGTAGAGTTCTTCAAGAGTTCTATAAGAAGAGTAGAGATGGAGGAGAAGATAGTAAACGGACAATGTCTGGGTCCTAGGATTCTACGTAGGAGTGGAATAGTGCGCCGCTCATAGCAGGGGCGGACTGACCATTTGGAAACTTGGGCATGGCCCGGGGTCAGTAGGGGGCCCCATGAGATGCCCCTGGTACCTTTTTCATAGGCTTGTTTGGGCAAGGTCACAGGAGCCCCATGATCCCCTATTGCCTGGGGGCCCCATGAGTTGTCTTCCGCCCCTGGCTCATAGTGCACCGCTCATAGCTCCATGCACACGGGGTGTTTTAAGAACGCTGGTATGTAAAGTCGTTTAATAGTGTTTTTTGTATTAGCGTTTAACCACATTTTTTCTGCTTTTTAATTTTTTTGGTCAATAAAAACATCATTTAGTTAGAGCGTTTTTACAACTAAAAAAAAACTCTAGGACCCCACTAGTTTTTTTTGGGGGGGGGGGTGTGCATGGACACATAGGATAACATGCTGGGGGGTTACTGGCTGTAGAAAAAAACATCAAAAGCCAAAAACAGCCGCTGTAAAAATGTCCAGTGTGCATGAGGGCTAGCCACAGCAGGGGGACTACAACTCCCAGCGTGCCCTGCCAGCCAAATGTACAACGGTATGGCATTCTCTGTATACTGCAAACATCACAGGTATTCAAATGTATCACACAACTATGTGCAAAGAGCTGGGGGACTACAACTGCCAGCATGTCCTGCCAGCATCTGTATGCTGCTAAACAATTCTGAGTGTATATATACACATACATACATATATATATATAATAAAAATTGCAATGTGTATTATGGACAACCAAAGCAATGCCACTCCCTCCGGGGTAACTACAAGTCTCAACAGCGTAGAGCATACATGCAGTTCTTCAGGAGTTCCAGAAGAACATCCAATAAAGAAAAGATAAGGAAATAGAACAATGTCATTGTTACTTTGTCCAGATAGAAAGATAGAGAACAGTAGTGGTCTACAAAGCTATGTGCATTATACACAGCCATAGGAGGGTGTGCTGGGACATGTGGTTCCTCCATAGATTTAAAAAAAAAAAGCCAAATTAAACTAAAAAATGAGGGAAAAATGATATCTATATTTTATATAACAGTTTAACAAATGTAGCAAAATTTAATCTATACATTTAAAAAAAAAGTGTAGCACAATATACACATATATATTTTTAAATAAAAAAATTGTAGAACAATGTAATACATATATTCTATATTTATAGAATTGCGAAACAAATAAAAAAAAACATGTATTTATACTTTAAATTGTACTACATAAAAATATAAAACATTTTTTGTTTCCTTTTAATAAACAAAATGCGGCACAATATACATATAAATGTATTACAATGAGAAATATATATATATATACACACACACATATATATAAAATTGTGATACATTTTATTTATATATTAAATTGTGCTAAATATATATTAGCACAATTTAATATATAAAAAAAGTATCAATTTCATATATTATATATTTTTTTTAATTTATTATACAAGGTAGCACAACTTAATTTATAGATAAAAAGTAGCACACTAGATAATATATATTATATATATTTTTTTTTTTTTTTTTTTTTTTATTATTCATATAAATTGTTCTACATTTTTGTTTATATATTAAATTGTTCTACTTTCTTTTATTTAAAAAAAAATGTATTTAATATATTTCTTCTGACATATTTTATATATTTAAAAAAATAAAATGTATCACAGTATTTATGAATAAAATGCTTCCCATTGTAATATATTATAATGTATTTATATAATACATTTTTATTTAAAAACAAATATTGTGATATATATATATATATATATTGTATCTCCCTGTAACAACCACAAGGTAGCCCTATGTACCACACACAATGTATCTGTAGTGTCTCTCCTGGCTCCCCCAGCACCGTGTATACAGGAAGGTGAGCCGTTACACTGGTGCACTACAAGTCTCAGCATGCCAGGCAGTGTTGGGCACCGGTGCCCCCCTCTTTCTCCCCCCACGTGCACCAGCTGGTACTCACCCGGACATGCAGCGCCCCCGGGCGGGGTGGTGGGTGCAGGGCGGGGCAGCCCGGCGGGTGACTGTGTCGGTGCGGTAGAAGAGAGCTCCGATCCCAGACTGATCCGCTCACTCTCCGTCTACTCTGTCTGCTCCGGCCCCGCCCCCCGCCATCACCGCCCGGACACGCCCACCTCACTCCTGCTCTTAAAGGGCCGCGCGCACTCCTCGTGCTCACTCTTAAAGGGACAGACCACTGGTAAGGCACTACACCTGTCCTGGGGTTAGGGGTGTCACTGCTTATCTCCTTCTGGACTGAGCTGCTCCTGGCTGTGTGTGTGTGCCTTCAATGCCTCTGAGACCAAGCAACAGAGAGAATTTGGTATTGCAATGCTTTCCTGGAAGGGAGTGAAGCCATGGGACCGGTATGACGCTCAGGCATTCACTGTATTCTGAAGGTCACGATTGTCAGCCTCCGTCTGATACAGATTTCTTTACGCGTGAGGTGCGCACAGGGGTGGACTGACAACTCATGAGGCCCCCGGGCAATAGGGGATCATGGGGCCCCTGTGTCCTTGCCCAAACTCAAAAAAGCCTATGAAAAAAAAGGTACCAGGGGCATCTCATGGGGCCCCCTACTGACCCCGGGCCCTTTCCAAATGGTCAGTCCACCCCCGGGCGCGCACATTGGCGCAATGCAGCGGCCGGTGTCACCCCGTGTAGGTTGCATGCCGACGATCCCTGCAGGATGGATCGGATTTGCGGATTGGGGAGCATAATGGATCGGACTCCGATCCATTATGCTCAAGCCACAGATCCGATCCATCCTGTGGGGATGGTCGGCATGCAACCTATACGGGGTGACACCGGACCCGCTCCACGAAAAGGTAAGTTGTAAAGAAAGCCGCCGATCCCCGCAGCATGGATCGGATCTGCGGATTGAACATAACGGATCGGAGTCCAATCCATTATGCTCAATCCGCAGATCTGATCCATTCTGCGGGGATCGTTGGAGGGGGTGTCACCAAGTGTTATCGCACTGGGTGACACCAACCCTAGGGACGCCCCTGACTTGTTATAAACTATTTTTTTTATGTTTCTTCAATAACTTCCTGGTTTCTTGCCTAGGCAAATGATGTCATACATCCCAGGAGTCTTCTGGAGGGGAGGAGTTTTCTCAGCTATGCACACTCTCCTGCTTGAATGCTTGAACTAAGGGCAGATGGATTTCAGGAAGTCAATCCTACATGAATCATCTGCCTATTCATGGGGTGGCCACAGCCAGAAATGCTAGGGGGTGTTTTTCAATGTGATTTTTCAGCAATAAATGGAGACATAGATGGGGAGTTTGCTTTGAACATTAAAAATGAATTAAATGTTTTTGTATTGCTTCCTTTGTGTGAAATGCCTGGTGATCCTGCCAGTCCCTCTGCTTTCCTGGGATTTCAGCCTACTTTTTTCTAATGATCCGACTTGTCCTGACATATCACCCCTCCACAGCCGTTCATTGGGAAGATCAGTGCTCAGCTGTTTCTCCTCCCCCAGCTCTTGTGCAGCTGAGAATAGAGGGTGTGTGATCTCTTATAAAAAAGGGAAAATGTACACATATTTTACCTTTCATATCTATTTTAACTGCTTCCTGCCTGGCCAATAACAGATTGGCGGCCAGGTGGGCCTTTTGTCCCTCGGAGTGGATGTCATGTGATGTCCTCTAGGTCAGCCTTTCTCAACCAGGGTGCCCAGACACCCTGGGGTGCCTTGAGGTTTCTTCAGGGGTGCCTTGGCAAAATGTCTAAAAATTGCACAAAACTTGTATACAAGCCAGCAGGCGGAACAAGCCCGCCTTTTAGTTACACACAGGTTTTGATTGTGCACCATTACGACCTTCTAGCCGCCGTCATCCTGACAAACAATGATATCATCATGTGATAAGGAGGATGTCAGCTGCCTGCTCAGCATCCTAGTTTGACCCTCCCCTGCCCTTCTCCATTACTGCTGGGGTCACATTAGCTCAGTGATGGAGAAAAACTGAGGGAGAAGAGAAACATCGGAATACTAGTCAGTACCAGTGTGCAAAAGTGTATTTGCTCTGGAAGAATACATCATCTCTAATGTTAGGTTTCCTACATGTGTGGATGTTACTGCGTTATATAAAACTATTACAATAGTTATTCACATTGTAGAATGGGGTGCCGTTTTAAAATTATGGACAGTCTTGAGGCACCCCATTCTTAAATGGGGGTGCCTCGGGACTGTCCATAATTTTAAAGGGTGCTTTGATTGAAGAAGGGTTGAGAAACATTGCTCTAGGTCACACCGCTCACTATGGCGATCCAGGTGAGCTGTGTCCCTCAGACACAGCACATCACCGATTAGGGTACAGAGCCAATAACGCTGGCTCTTTGCCATGTGATCAGTTGTGTTGAATCATTTCCTTTCATCAGTGCTGTCACAACGCTGAAGAATGGAAAGTTGATAACTGGCTTTCCTGTGACGGGGCATTTATACTGGTAATCAGGGCACTGGTCATGCTGGCTGACTACCTCCCGAGTGGTCGGTTCCTGTAGCTGTATGGTACTGAAGAGTTAATTATGCCCCCACATGGGGTCTGCGCTGGCTACCGGTGGGACTCTCTCTGTCACTGGGAGATGGGTGGCGAAGTCTAGCTGGACTGGTGAAACGGGACATTGCAATGTGGTGTCTCCTTCAAAATGTCGCATCCTGAGCAGATGTACAGTTGTGTTCAAAATAATAGCAGTCAGACATCACTAACCGGATCAATCACTTTTTTTGGTAGAAATGATATTTCTACATGGCAAATAATTTACTAGCAGGTGTAGAAGAGTAATAGAAATCCAACAGACCCAACAGTCATGACATGCATGCTGCTGATTCTGTGTCATTGAATCACTAATTGAAAGGGGCATGTTCAAAATAATAGCAGTGTGGAGTTCTATTAGTGAGGTCATTCATTCTTTGAAAAACAGGTGGCAATTATTGCCCTTATTTAAGGAAGGAAGGCAGCAAATGTTGTACATGCTGGTTACAGTGCATTTCTCTCTGAAATTCTGAGGAAAATTGGTCGTTCCAGACATTGTTCAGAAGAACAGCGTACCTTGATTAAAAAGTTGATTGGAGAGGGGAAAACATATAAAGAAGTGCAGAAAATGATAGGCTGCTCAGCTAAAATGATCGCAAATGCTTTAAAATGGCAACCAAAACCTGAAAGACGTGGAAGAAAGCGAAAAACTACCATTCGAATGGATAGAAGAATAACCAAAATGGCGCAGACTCAGCCAACAATCAGCTCCAGGAAGATGAAAGAAGGTGTAAAGTTCCCTGTGAGTACTGTTACAATTAGAAGACGCCTATGTGAAGCCAAGCTATCTGCAAGAAGCCCCCGCAAAGTCCCACTGTTGGAAAAAAGACATGTGCTGAAGAGGTTACAATTTGCCAAAGAGCACATTGACTGGCCTAAAGAGAAATGGTGCAACATTTTGTGGACTGATGAAAGTAAGATTGTTCTTTTTGGGTCTAGCGGGCGGAGACAGTTTGTCAGACGACCCCCAAACACTGAATTCAAGCCACAGTACACTGTGAAGACAGTGAAGCATGGTGGTGCAAGCATCATGATATGGGGATGTTTCTCATACTACGGTGTTGGGCCTATTTATCGCATACCAGGGATCATGGATCAGTTTGAATACATCAGAATACTTGAAGAGGTCATGCTGCCTTATGCTGAAGAGGAAATGCCCTTGAAATGGGTGTTCCAACAAGACAACGACCCCAAACACACCAGTAAACGTGCAACATCTTGGTTCCAGACCAACAAGATTGACGTTATGGAGTGGCCAGCCCAATCCCCGGATCTTAATCCAATAGAAAACTTGTGGGGTGACATCAAAAATGCCATTTCTAAGGCAAAACCAAGAAATAGAGAAGAACTGTGGAATGTTGTCCAATCATCCTGGGCTGGAATACCTGATCACAGGGGCCAGAAGTTGGGTGACTCCATGCAACACAGATGTACAGCAGTTCTCAGAAACAGTGCGACTACAACCAAATATTCATTAAGTGATTCAAAGGAAAGCAAAATCTTCAAACATTTTTCAGTTTATATAGTGAATGTTTGAGTTCGCAAAGAAGAATACAAACACTGCTGTTTTTTTGAACAGTCTAATATTCACTTTTCTTCAATTTTTTTAGAGGAACAACACAAATTTGATCTATTTTTCTTCATGTTTTGATTTGGAATAGAATGTGTCGTGTTCCCAATGCATTTGTGTGGATGGAAATAAAAGCTATTAGAAGGATTTTGAGCTTTATTCACTTTTTTCAACACACTGCTATTATTTTGAACTCAGCTGTATGTCTAGGGACCGGGAGGCACTTGTACTCCGCAAAGAGAATGAAAGGCCACATGTGCACTGGGTAAGTCAGCCCTGCCTGCATATGTCCTCTGTGGGCTTAAGGTTCACAAGATGCAAGGTTTCTATTGCCTTTGTGTCATTTGGTTGAAGTTGATGGACATTCAAGATCTGTTTATTTGTTAATTTAGGGCAAAGTACATTGTCATTTTTTTTATAATTTAATTCCACTTTAGTGTTGGGAAGGCCAGATCATGGAATCTACTTTCCCAGGGAGTGAGAGACACTGCTTGATAATGTTTTTCTCCTTCTTTCCTTAGGGTGTGTCTTAGATATTCATTTAGAGCAGCCTATCTCAACCTTTTCAACACAGAGGAACTGGAAATAACTTTCTGGTCTCAGGGAACCCCTGCTAAAAATGACTACATCTACAACTCATGATACATTAGTATGATGGTCAATGGGAAGAATGTTCCTTACACTTGTGGTCATTGACAACAAATACCCCCTTATGGATAGCTAAAAAAATCATTGGTGTCAGTGGGAACTTATCTTAGTGCCAGAAATTGCTCATTGATCAAGGAACCCCTAGAAACCTCTGGAGGAATCTTTGGATTCCATGGAACCCTGGTTGAGAAACCCTGAGTTAGAGGCTAGATCGTGGTTCCCCATGTCCAACAACCATCTATTGTGTAATGTGGGCTTTCTCAGTCAGGGTTACATGGAACCTCAGGGTTTCTTCAGAGGTTGCTAGAGGTTCCTTGAGCATTGAAGGATTGGTTTCCTCTCTACAGTGATCATCAATGTAAGGGAGCAATGTCTTACTGATGTCAAATATAAGGGGTCACTTCTACACTGAACACCCATGTAAAGGTGTATTTCTCCAAGACTACCAATATAAAGGGGAAATTCTATACTAATAACCAATTTAAGGGGCAGTTTTACACTAATCACCATCATAAGGGAGCATTTTGTCTCTGGTCAC
The DNA here is from genome assembly GCF_062004578.1 of Staurois parvus. Taxonomy (NCBI): domain Eukaryota; kingdom Metazoa; phylum Chordata; class Amphibia; order Anura; family Ranidae; genus Staurois; species Staurois parvus. The sequence continues at coordinate 2,945,374 of NW_028317992.1, forward strand.
CAATATAATGGAGCATTTCTCCATTGATCATCAACATAAGGGAGTATTTCTCAACTGGGCTCCAATCTAAGGGTGCATTTCTCCACTGAACTCAAGAAAAAAACATGATATACCTGCCTGCTCTGTGCAATGGTTTTCTTGAGTCCTCTTCTTAGGTTCCCTGCCAGTGCTCCTGGCCCCTCCCCCCTGCTGAGTGCCCCCATAGCAAGCTGCTTGCTATGGGGGCACTTGTGCATGCTCGCTCCCAAGCCCCACTATGTGTCCGTTAACACTGGCCAATGGCTCCCACTGCTGTAGCTGAGCCAATGAGGAGGGGGAGACACTGCTTCTGTACACATTACTGGATTGAGATCGGACTCTGATAAGTATTGGGGGTGCTGAGGAGGGAGCAGCACACAGGTTTTTTTTAACCTTCATGCACAGAATGCCTTTAGAACCACTGTAATGTAAGGGAGCATTTCTCTACTGATCACCAATATAATGAAGTATCTCTCCACTGATCCTCAATCTAAGTCCTCCTGCGCTTCTATGGAACCCCCTTCCTAATTTTAAGCTGCTAACACTCAAACTGATACCCAAAACAGTGTATAAATATATATTTAAATTAGTGTAGCGCTAAACATACATTAAACTAAAAACAAACCAAAATCATATATAATACATATACTTTTGTGATTAATATTATAATCCTCTCAGTGCTCTTGTATGCTACTTCATCTATATACACATATTCCTATATCCCAAAATTCAATATAAACTCATATTTCATTAATTATATATATATAAATAATGTGATGGTGCCACTTCAAAAATAAATAAATAAATGAATAAATAAATCCATATCATGTGATGGTGCCACTTCAACTAAATTCAACGTCCAATGTTCCAATCCAAACCACTATATTCCAAGTGATATTTATATACATGCAGTGTGTCTTTGTATATATAGTGCCACTTGTGAAAAAACACACTCCGTTCCACTTCGGCTGCAATGCCTGCTCACCTCCTTCCAGTGACCCCTAAGGGCCCACAAGCCTATAGGATCACCCTGGACCCTCAAGAATCCTGGTTTGGTAACTCTCTGATACTCCTCCTATTTGGCCTCCTCCACACCTTCACTGCTGTGCCTCATAGGATCCTCACCAGCGACTTTCTGCAAACTCTCTCTCACATATTACTGAGTCAAAGAAAGATCCTCCATAGTGTAGTATTTCCAATATGTCAGAGTTTAATTAGAAAATAGCAAAAAAATAACTCACATTCGTTTGTACAGCGATTTTTCTGTCCCTATATGGGCAAACTGCACACGTGTTTTTGCTTCCTGATAACCAGAAAAATGGCGTCCCGCACCGGAAGTGCGTCACTTCGGATACCGGAAGTTGCGTCTTAGCGTGCCTACGCGTTACGTCACGTGGTCTCGTGACTTCTTCGGGGTCTCCACTGATCACCAATATAATGGAGCATTTCTTCACTGATCACCAATATAATGGAACATTTCTCCACTGATCATCAACATAAATGAACATTTCTCCACTGATCACCAATATAATGGAGCATTTCTCCACTGATCACCAATATAATGGAACGTTTCTCCACTGATCACCAATATAACGGATCATTTCTCCACTGATCATCAATATAATGGAACGTCTCTCCACTGATCACCAATATAATGGAACGTTTCTCCACTGATCACCAATATAATGGAGCATTTCTCCACTGATCAATATAATGGAGCATTTCTCCACTGATCACCAATATAACTGAACGTTTCTCCACTGATCATCAATATAACTGAACGTTTCTCCACTGATCATCAATATAATGGGACGTTTCTCCACTGATTACCAATATAAATGAACATTTCTCCACTGATCATTAATATAATGGAATGTTTCTCCACTGATCACCAATATAACTGAGAATTTCTCCACTGATCACCAATATTATAGAACATTTCTCCAATGATCACCAATATAAAACAGAGCATTTCTCCACTGATCACCAATATATCTGAACATTTCTCCACTGATCATCAATATAACGGAGCATTTCTCCAGTGATCACCAATATAACGGAGCATTTCTTCACTGATCACCAATATAACGGAGCATTTCTTCACTGATCATCAATATAATGGGACATTTCTCCACTGATCATCAATAAAATGGGGCATTTCTCCACTAATCACCAATATAAGGGAGAATTTCTTCAATGACCACTAAGGTAAGGGGTACATTTGCCTTCTGAACACTATTGTAAGTGGACATTTCTCCAATGACCACCACTATAAGTGTGTATCGATCCACTGATCAATGTCAAGTTTTTTTTTCATTTCTTCATTATTAATATTTTTCATATAATGTAATGTCCTTTTGAGCAGGAGAACATTGTAAAATAATGTGGTGTGGGTGTCAAATACTCTAGTTATGCTATATCACCCTCGTTCATGGCCGGATCTCATGGGGTGCAGGGGTGGATTGCACTCAGTGCTGGGACAAGGGGCAGCTTGGCCAAGGGTGAATTAATTACAGGTCAGACAGGACAGATTAATGTATGTGTATGTAAACACTATAAACTTCTCCCTTTTGATCTTTTACATATACCACTGATAGTGTTTTGTTATATCTGTTCAATAAAAAAAAGTCTAATTAGCCCATTCAGTTCCTATATTGGACTACAAAACAATTTCTCCCTACATTGAGAGTGAGATGAGAGTGGTGGTGGGAGGGTGTTCTGTAGTTTGCATAATACACCTGTGCAGGCTGATACCATTTCTTGCCATTTTAGTTCAGAAAAGGCCCTGTGGTGTCAGCCAACAAGAGGAAATCAGGCATGGAGCGCATTTCTTCCACATCAACAGGTATTGTTCTGTATATGTAGGGCTTTTAGAATGGACATCCCCCCTCCCCCAGATCTGCTAACACCCCCATTATTGTATTATACACTGCTAAAAATAATTGGTCAGGTAAGTAGCAGAGGGGGTTGTTAATCAGTTTCTGCTGCTTTGGTGTTAATGAAATTAATAGGTGCACTAGATGGGCAACAATGAGATGACCCCCAAAACAGGAATGGTTTTACAGGTGGAGGCCACTGACATTTATTTCCCTACTCATCCTTTCTGACTGTTTTTTACTAGTTTTGCATTTGGCTAGGGTCAGTGTCACTACTGGTAACATGAGGCCATACCTGGACCCTACAGAGGTTGCACAGGCAGTCCAACTCCTCCAGGATGGCACATCAATACGTACCATTGCCAGAAGGTTTGCTGTGTCTCCCAGCACAGTCTCAAGAGCATGGAGGAGATTCCAGGAGACAGGCATTTACTCTAGGAGAGCTGGACAGGGCCATAGAAGGTCCTTAACCCATCAGCAGGACCGGTATCTGCTCCTTTGTGCAAGGAGGAACAGGATGAGCCCTGCCAGAGCCCTACAAAATGACCTCCAGCTGGCCACTGGTGTGAATGTCTCTGACCAAACAATCAGAAACAGACTTCATGAGGGTGGCCTGAGGGCCCGACATCCTCTAGTGGTCCCTGTGCTCACTGCCCGGCACCATAGAGTTTGATTGGCATTTGCTATTGAACACCAGAATTGGCAGGTTCACCACTGGCACCCTGTGCTTTTCACAGCTGAGAGCAGGTTCACCCTGAGCACATGTGACAGACGTGAAAGGGTCCGGAGAAGCCGTGGAGAACATTATGCTGCCTGTAACATGGTTCAGCATGACTGTTTTGGTGGTGGGTCAGTGATGGTCTGGGGAGGCATATCCATGGAGGACGCACAGACCTCTACAGGCTAGACACTGGCACCCTGACTGCCATTAGGTATCAGGATGAAATCCTTGGACCCATTGTCAGACCTTACATTGGTGCAGTGGGTCCTGGGTTCCTCCTGGTGCATGACAATGCCCGGCCCCATGTGGTGAGAGTATGTAGGCAGGTCCTGGAGGATGAAGGAATTGATACCATTAAATGGCCCCCACGCTCGCCTGACCTAAATCTAATAGAACACCTCTGGGATATCATGTTTCGGTCCATCTGATGCCTCCAGGTTCCACCTCAGACTGTCCAGGAGCTCAGTGATGTCCTGGTCCAGATCTGGGCGGTAATACCCCAGGACACCATCCGTCATATCATTAGGAGCATGCCCTGACATTGTCAGGCATGCATACAGTCACGTGGGGGCCACACAAACTACTGAGGACCATTCTGAGTTGCTGCAATGAAATTTCAGCAAAATAGACTAGCCTGCTGCATCGTTTTTTTCACTTTGATTTTCGGGGTGTCTTTGAATTCAGTCCTCTGTAGGTTGATAAATTTAATTTCCATCAAACGATGGGGCATCCTTACATTCCCAACACATTACCCATCAATATCAGTATAGATATCCAGCATATTTTCCCCATTGAGATCTGATGTATTTTCCTTTTTTTGAGCACTGTATATATTGTATCTAAAATAAACATTTCAAGCTCAAATCTTTCCTCCTCTTTTTCCTCCTCATGCGAATGTGTTGCTCTTCCCCCTCTGAAAAAGAGCATGTGCAGAACTTGTTTGGCACATGATCTGGTCTGGCTTGTTATTTTTCAATACCAAGCCACCATGTCATATGGCACATTGCACTTGATCAGGCAAAATTCCCTGGAAGGCAGGGTTGATGTGGCCCCCCCAGGGTGCAAATTGACATCTAGGTGAATTGGATGCGTTTTTAAACGCATTCAATTTTCATGACGTGAACCTGCAGCCTTTTCAATGGAAGCGATACTCATATGTGCGGGCCGGCCTCAGCCCGTTTTCAAAAACAGTCCGGTACCATTTTGTGTACACTTTGACAATTCGCACCGGAATTGTACCTGAACCCCTAAACAAAGTCGCACCGGAGGGGGCTGAAATCACGCTGTAAAAAAACGGCCCGCACTAGGGGCGGAGTGACCATTTGGAAACTCGGGCACCGCCCGAGGTCAGTAGGGGGCCCCATGAGATGCCCCTGATACCTTTCATAGGCTTTTTTGGGTGTGATTTGAGTGTGGGCAAAGACACAGGGGCCCCTTGATCCCCTATTGCCCAAGGGCCCCATGAGTTGTCAGTCCGCCCCTGGCCCGCACATTCGTGAACCTGGTAAAACGATAAAATCTCTGTAAATTTCCCAAATTTTGCAGAGAAAAAAAAAACAATTACACAAGAAAAGAAATACAAAGAAAGCTAAGGAGTCTATTTATATAACAACTGTTACCCAGTACTCACACCGTTTTCTGATTGAATCCCATTAGAAAAATCTGTGAATTTTAGGTAAACGATATGGGAATCCATAAAACGCATTTCTAAACAGACCCCTGGGTGTCAAGTTATTAATGTTTTCACACAACCTTCACCAAAGATTCAGATTTTAATTCAATTTAAAAATGTGTGAATGTTGTGTGAAAATGTTATGAATATTAGGTGGGAACAAAATGCTAAAAAGAACCCTAAGGCTTAGTTTACACTTGTGGCTCAATCTTGTTTTTTTGCTGCACCCCCAGCTGCTCTCCGTTAACCATTTAAGCTCAGGAAGATTTCCCCCCCTTCATGATCATGCCATTTTTTGCTACACAGCACTGCTCTACTTCAACTGGTAACTGCGCGGGCATGCAACACTGTACCCAAATGAAATATGTACATTTTTTTCACACAAATATAGTTTTCTCTTGGTGGTATTTGATCACATCTTGTTCACTGAAAATGTTGTAAAAACAAGATTTTTTGCTTTCTGCTATAAAACATATCCAATAATAAAAAAAAATTCTTTATAAATATTGGCCAAAATGTATTCTGCCTAAAAAAAAAAAATAATCCCAATAAATATATATTGATTGGTTTGTGTGAAAGCTATAGCGCTTAGAAACTGGTATATGACGTGGAATTTAATTTTTTTTAAATATGCTACTAATGGCGGTGATCATCAATTTATAATGGGATGCAATAGTGCGGGGAAAAACCTGCCAAAAAACAATATTTTTTGCTTTCTGCTATAAAACATATCCAATAATAAAAATGTATAATAATGTATTCTGCCTAAAAAAAAAAATAATCCCAGTAAATATATATTGATTGGTTTGTGTGAAAGCTATAGCGCATACAAACTGGTATATAAAGTGGAATTTTAATTTTATTTTATATATATATATATATACTACTAATGGCGATGATCAGCAACTTATAATGGGATGCAATAGTGCGGGGAAAAACCTGACAAAAAACAATATTTTTTGCTTTCTGCTGTAAAACATATCCAATAATAAAAAAAATTCTTTATAAATATTGGCCAAAATGTATTCTGCCTAAAAAAAAAAATAATCCCAATAAATATATATTGATTGGTTTGTGTGAAAGCTATAGCGCATAAAAACTGGTATATGAAGTGGAATTTTAATTTATTTTTTTTTTATACTGCTAATGGCGATGATCAGCAACTTATAAGGGGACTGCAATAGTGCGGGGAGAAACCTGACAAAAAACAATATTTTTTGCTTTCTGCTATAAAACATATCCAATAAAAAATAAATCTTTATAAATATTGGCCAAAATGTATACTTCCTAAAAAAAAAAAATAATCCCAGTAAATATATATTGATTGGTTTGTGTGAAAGCTATAGCGCATAAAAACTGGTATATGACGTGGAATTTTAATTTTATTTTTTATATATATATATTACTAATGGCGATGATCAGCAATTAATAATGGGATGCAATAGTGCGGGGAAAAACCTGACAAAAAACAATATTTTTTGCTTTCTGCTATAAAACATATCCAATTAAAAAAAAAATTCTTTATAAATATTTGCCAAAATGTATTCTGCCTAAAAAAAAAAATTATCCCAATAAATATATATTGATTGGTTTGTGTGAAAGCTATAGCTGCTCTCCCTTAACCATTTAAGCTCAGGAAGATTTTCCCCCCTTCATGATCATGCCATTTTTTGCTACACAGCACTGCTCTACTTCAACATCTTGTTGACTGAAAATGTTGTAAAAACAATATTTTTTGCTTTCTGCTATAAAACATATCCAATAATAAAAAAAACAAATTCTTTATAAATATTGGCCAAAATGTATTCTGCCTAAAAAAAAAAAATCCCAATAAATATATATATTGATTGGCTTGTATGAAAGCTATAGCGCTTACAAACTGGTATATGACGTGGAATTTGAAATTTTTTTTTTATACTACTAATGGCAGTGATCAGCAACTTATAATGGGATGCAATAGTGCGGGGAGAAACCTGACAAAAAACAATATTTTTTGCTTTCTGTTATAAACCATATCCAATAAAAAAAAATTCTTTATAAATATTGGCCAAAATGTATACTTCCTATAAAAAAAAAATAATCCTAGTAAATATTTATTGATTGGTTTGTGTGAAAGCTATAGCACTTACAAACTGGTATATGAAGTGGAATTTTAACTTTTTTTTTTTTTTTTATATATACTACTAATGGCAGTGATCAGCAACTTATAATGGGACCACAATAGTGCGGGGAGAAACCTGACACTAAGCTACGCTGGGGGGAACTGATTAACTGCCACTGACATCACCAGTGACACTAATACAGTGATCAGTGATATTAATATGATATAGATAGATAAATGCAGAGCTAATTATACAACAGTCTTATAGCACTTTAAATGTGATAAAGTCCATGTAGATTCCCAAATGGATAGAAGTAGGTGCATAAGAGGAAAGATTCGTTCCAAAAGCCATCACCATCCACCCATACAAGTTGGCCTATTACTGGAGAGTTTGACCGCACAAAATGTCAGTCAGCATGAGCAGTATGTTATATCCTCAAACGCAGCAGTGGATCGTCAATAGAAATCCCCTCCAGAATAATAAGTAGCTTCTCCAACTTCAATAAACCTCCAAATAGCAGAATCTCCCATCAAATGGTAAATGCATATAGAAGAAAGGCAACTCATAGTGTACAGTAGTATTTAAAATTAATCAATTTATTTAAATTCCACGTACATGAATGAATATAACAACCAGCATGGTAAAACAGGATGTTTCTAACTGACAAGATGGCCGATGTCCCTCCAGAACGCGATGCCGTCACACGGTGAGGCTCCACCCTATGCGTTTCATCATCAAAAAGACGTCAGGGGCATGGCCAGCACGACGCATAATATACATTGTCACTGTACTAATGACGCTGGCTGAGAAGGGGTTAACATCTAGGGTGATCAAGGGGTTAAATGTGTGCCTATCAATGTGTAATGTGTGCTGCTTTTACTAACAGATCTCATTTGTTTCTCATCCCTACTATTCAGGCTGGCGGTGCGGCCCCGAGGTTTCCCGCGCTCTGCGCCCACCGGAGACAAAGGCTGCGCTCCCTGGGCGTGGCCGGAGTGAGGGGCATGCCTCGTTGCCCTGGTAACCCGACGCAGGGCCGGCAACCAGGAAGTGTCCTGCTCCGGTAATAAGAAGACCGGAGCAGGACCCGGCTGCCTGTTGGTCTCCTGCACGTCTGAGAGAACAGCTGTTGGGAGGTCTGAGCTGAGGCCAGACCCCACAGCCCAGACCACGCTGAGTGCTCTGCTCATCCCTGGGTGCTAGAGGTTACTCCTACCTGCTGCCCGCTGTGTGCCAAAGGTTACTCCTACCTGCTGCCCGCTGTGTGCCAGAGGTTACTCCTGCCTGCTGCCTGCTGTGTGCCAGATTTTACTCCTGCCTGCTGCCCGCTATGTGGCAGAGGTTACTCCTGCCTGCTGCCTGCTGTGTGCCAGAGGTTACTCCTGCCTGCTGCCTGCTGTGCGCCAGAGGTTACTCCTACCTGCTGCCCGCTGTGTGCTAGAGGTTACTCCTGCCTGCTGCCCACTGTGTGCCAGAGATTACTCCTACCCAAACCGTGAGTGCTCATATTCTCTTGTCTGAACTGCCCCGTTGAATGCGCCTATTTTCCCTGCCTGGACTGCCTCGTTGAACTCCCCTATTGCCTTGTCTAGACTGCCCCATTGAACACTCATACCTTCCCTGCCCGGACTGTCCCATTGAATCTCCCTATTACCCTTGCGCCCACTTGGATTAATACTTGCTCGGGCTGCCTATTGCGTGCCTGGATTATCGTAGCTATCTGGACTGCCCCCTGTGTGCTCGGGCCATCGCTACCCAAATCGCCCTATCATGGGCCGGATTATAACTGTTTTGGACTCCTCCCCTCTCTTCCCCCCTTTTTGGGTACCCGGACGCTACCTTCCTACCCTTCTCTCCCATTTCAATAAAACTTTGTGTGTTTTTCATCCTCCGTGTGCGTTCTGTCCCGCCTACGCTTCCGTCACACCACTAGTTCTGGGTTTTTTTCCTGCCAAAAAACATCCTTGCCAAAAAACGTTGATTCCAGTCTATGTGTGTATGGACACATAGGATAACATGCTGGGGGGTTACTGGCTGTAGAAAAAAACATCAAATGCCAAAAACAGCCGCTGTAAAAATGTCCCGTGTGCATGAGGACTAAAGTGCACACGTTGTGGTAGTGCAGCATTTAGAGGGTTAAAATAGGTGGTGAGAAGGAGACATATCACCTCATCACTGCCAAAAAGTGATCCAAATGAGGATCTACACTGGCAGATTATCGAATGAACACTCACACCAAAATTTTCAGTACATGTCGTTCAAAAGTGCTTCAAAGTCATAGTATATATTCATAGTTAGTCTGGCTGAAAAAAGACAAAAGTCCATCCAGTTCAACCATTAAAAAAAAGAAAGTTATAATCCTACACCCACAGTTGATCCAGAGGAAGGCAAAATAAAACCAGCAAAGCCCAATTTGCACCTGCTGGAAAAAAAAATTCCTTCCTGATCCCCCTAGAAGCAATCGGATATTCCCTGGATCAACTTTACCTATAAATGTTAGTATCCAGTTATATTCTGTGCAGGGGCGGACTGACCATTTGGAAACCCGGGTACAGCCCGGGGTCAGTAGGGGGCCCCATGAGATGCCCCTAGTATCTTTTTCATAGGCTTTTTTGAGTTTGGGCAAGGACAAAGGGGCCCCATGATCCCCTATTGCCTGGGGGCCCCATGAGTTGTCAGTCCGCCCCTGATTCTGTGTATCTAAGAAACAATCCAGGACTTTTTTTAAAGCAATCCACTGAGCTGGCCAGAACCACCTCTTGAGGGAGTCTATTCCACATTTTCACAGCTCTCACTGTGAAGAAACCTTTCCGTGTTTGGAGATTACACTTCTTCTCCTCCAGATGTAAAGTGTTTACTTTTGATTTTGGAATGAATGTCATTTCCCAAACAAAAACCATATACATGCATAGAAATTAGTTTTTTTAGAAAAACATTTTCCATCCTCTCCTTTGAATTTTCTTGTCACTATGGTAGCAAACGAATGTCAATTTGACCTAGCTAATGATTTAAAAAAAATCTAACAAAGGTTCTTAAAACAAAATATTTTGCATGGAATTCTAGTATGTAGCCATCTTTTATTCTTTAGTAACTTTCAAGTTTGCACATGGTTATGGCTATGTATATGATAGAGAAAATCCTCTGTTATGCCCCGTACACATGATAAGAAAATCGTATGAAAAATTTAGCGGCACCGCTGATCGAACAATTTTCTCTTCGTTGATGAGCAGGATGTATTAACCGATAACGATATTGTGAATGAAAACATCCGGTTGAACAACAGTTGAAAAATGTTGTCGTTTCGCATACGAACGATCGATTTTCTATGCGGTGGTATGGCGGTCGTACGAAAAAAATCTATCAAGCGCTATCACGCATGAGCGGAAACAGAAGATGACCCGGATGTTTATGTCCAAGGAATCTTCGGAAACACGAACGAAAAATCCAAATGTTAAAAGTCGATCGGCCTAATGAGATAATGAAAGCAGAATTCTGCAGATTATATTTTATGTATCACTATTTATGTATATACGTCATGTACAGGGGCGGAATGACCATTTGGAAACTCGGGCACTGCCCGAGGGCCCGGGGTCAGTAGGGGGCCCCATGAGATGCCCCTGGTACCTTTTTCATAGGCTTTTTTTAGTTTGAGCAAGGACACAGGGGCCCCATGATCCCCTATTGCCCGGGGGCCCCATGAGTTGTCAGCCCCTGGTCATGGAATAAACAATATTATACTCATTGCTGGGAATTGTTGTGTATATCGCTCGTTCTGGCCGGAAGGGCGTGGCTACAAGGTCACATGCACACCGCATCACTACCACTTGTACGGAAGACGTCAACACTAAGTATTGCCCGATGAACGATTTTTTTAGATTGGTTAATGTGGGCCACGATTTCAACCAGCGAATGAACGCCTCTCGGTCGTCGGATGACCGATCGGTCGATTTTTTGAAGCACGTATTTAGGGCACATTCACACTTAAAGATTACATTTAGTACAATCTAGCTTTGCCATCCCCTCCAGTGCCACCATGTTAGTCCCGTTCTTTGTCAAACAGTACAGAGGCCGCCATTCACCCAAGCAATGTGCTGTATGGCTCTTTCAGGATGCAAACGCTGGGCAGAACCCTGCAGCATATCTGTGAATATGCGGGGGGGTCCATATGTAGGGCTATGCCATAGAGGAGCCGCTGGTTAAGATGGGTCCTCTCTCCTTTGCCTTGACCTCTATAAAAATGTCAGCCCCTCTAACACCCTAGGTTGAGTGTACAAAGCATGTGATATCACAGAAAATCACGCAAAGTAATACTTAGTACCCAGAAGTAGTACATCAAAGAAAACAGGCACTTAGCCAGTTAATAAAGGAAACCCTAATACATGGTCCCTTGATATGGCTGGTAACAAGGTACGTATACTGTAGATGGATTACAATGGTGGTGACACAGTTTAGCATCTCGGGTGATTAGTAATAAGGACTCGGCATAAGATGACATCTGGTGTCCAGGTCAGCATAAACAGTAACAAGACCACCTAAAGTGCAGCAGTGAGCAGTGAAAAAGCTTGATTTACTAAACACAGGAACTAATCTGTCAAGGTGTGTTAATGGCGACTTTGCTGTGTCTATGCCACTCTCAACAGGGGTGCCACCAGAGGCCTTCAGGGGTTCCGTGGGGAGAATGACTGTCTCTTGAGCCCGAGCACCCAATCCCCAGCCGCACTGTACATCGGCACTGGGGGATGTCACACCGCTCAGCAAAGGGAAGGGGAGTGTCTTCTGTGCTCTCTTCTTCCCCCTAGAGTGCAGTACCCGGCTATGTGATGGAAGCTAAGGGAGCGGCACTTTTCATAATGCTGTATACGTGTGTGTGTACATGCATGTGTGTGTGTACGTTTGTGTATGTGTACATGTTTGTGTGTGTGTATATATGTACATGTGTGTGTGTACATGTGTATGTGTGCATGTATGTGTGTGTGTATGTGTACATGCATGTGTGTGTACGTATGTGTGTGTTTGTATATATGTACATGTGTGTGTACGTGTGTGTACATATGTGTGTGTGCATGTATATGTGTGTGTACATGTGTATGTGCGTGTGTACATGTATGTGTATGTGTGTGTGTACATGTGTGTATACGTACGTGTGTGTGTACGTATGTGTTTGTGTATGTGCACTGAGTGTGTGTGTGTGTACATGTGTGTGTACATGTGTACGTGTGTGTGTACATGTGTATGTGTATATGTACGTGTGTGTGTACGTATGTGTGTGTATGTGCATTGAGTGTGTGTGTGTACATGTGTATGTGTGTGTATACGTACGTGTGTGTGTGTACGTACGTGTGTGCGTGCGTCTGTGTCTGTGTGTACATGTGTTTGTATGTGTGTGTTTGTTTTATATGTGTGTTTATGTATTTCATGCTCAGATCGCTTTTCAGAGGCATTTGACAGGTGGTAAAGAAGCAATATGTTGCCTCATCACCACCTGGTTTAACCCCATAAAAAGCAGCATCAATCACCACACCCCAAGTGCATGCAATGCGCACACAGTTGCGGGTGGTAGTAGTTCAACTCCATTCACCTGGAGGTATACTTCCAGCTGCAGCAACAGCATGTGTATACAGCTGCTGTTTCTGCAGCTAAAAGAGCAGTTGGGGGTGGTAAAAGCAGTTCAATTGCATGGTTTTACCACCCTCCAACCTCACCAGTGAACAGGCCTTTGGTTCACATCTGTGTGGCTCTGTGTAGGGCAGCCCATTCATTTCAGTGAACTGCCTTACCCGCAGAAATGCAGGGAAAGTCATCCCTGACCCTTGTTTTAAAATTACACCGCACCAAAAACACCCTGCATTTGCCAATGTATGGGGTACCCTTAAAGAGCAGAGCATTTGTCTGCGTGTCAGGAATGAGTGCGATTTCACGTGTGTTCCGCGACACACAGTAACGTGAACCAAGACTTGGACAGGGGTGCCTCGTGACTGAAAATACTTTTCAAGGGCGCCCCAACTGGAAAAAGGTTGAGAAACACTGATATAGACTGACTGGATGTGCACGATCCATAGAAATGAAGGAAATAGGAGAAGGGAGCAAGGGGGGCTTGCAGGATGGTGTTACAGGATTGGCAGTCCTTATGTTCTTCTTTTGCCGGCTATCTTTGGGGCCCTTTAAGAATTGTTGGTGCACTTAATGACGGTTTTAGTAAAGCAGTATGCAGTATAGGTGCAGCAAAGATGAGTTTTTGCCTCCTTCCTGGTTTTGTATTTTTTTGCATATTTGTCACACTTAAATGATTCAGATCATCAAACAAACTTTCATATTACACAAAGATAATCCGAGTAAATTTAAAATGCAGTTTTTTGAAATGATGATTTATTTTATTAAGGGATAAAAGCTGTCCAAACCTGCCTGGTCCTATGTGAAAAAGTAATCCCCCCCCCCACTTCCTTGCTAAATCATGACTGAACTGTTAATAACCACATTTTTGTTTTAAAGCCGAGTTGAATTTCAGTTGCCACACCTAGGCCTGAGTACTGCCAGAGCTGTTGAATCAAGAAATCACCTAAATAGAAGCTGTCTGACAAGGTGAAGCACGCTAAAAGATCTCAAAAAACAACACATCATGTCGTGCTCTAAAGTACTTCAGGAAAAGATGAAAAACAAAGTAATTGACATGTATCAGTCTGGAAAGGGTTAAAAAGCCATTTCTAAGGCTTTGGGATCCCAGCAAACCACGGAGAGAGCCATTATCCTCAAATGGAGAAAACTTAGAATAGTGATGAGTCCCATGGGAGGGGTGGTAAAGGCGGGCAAAAGTTATCCTTTCCTTAGTTGATGCTTAGCACAAAAATGCTATAAATCTTAACATTTAAAAAAATTACCAAATGTAAGAGAGGGATGGAGGACAAGATAGGGGCAGCACAGTGGCTAAGTGGTTAGCACTTCCACCTGGCAGTACTAGGGTCATCAGTTCAAATCTCAACCACGTCACCACCTGCCTGGAGTTTGCATGTTCTCCCTGTGCCTGCGTGGGTTTCCTCCGGGTACTCTGGTTTCCTACCACACTCCAAAGACATGCTGGTAGGTTAATTGGCTCCTGTATAAATGGGCCCTAGTATGTGTATGTATAACTGCAAGTTAGGAACCTTAGATTGTACACCCCTTGAGGGTTAGGGACTGATGTGAATGTACAATATATATGTACCTGAAATAAATCAAATATACTTTTTTTTAAGGGTCAAGCAATATGTTGTGGTACATTTCCGCACAGTCATTACGGCATGCCTTGTCTGTTGTGCCATTCTTTTTGAATAGGCTGTCACCTGACCGCAATGGATAAAAAAAATCTTTTTTTTCTAGCAGCACAGCGCACCACAATACATGGTGGGGGGGGGATTTACTTTTCAATACATGGTGGGGGTTTACTTTTCAATACATGGTGGGCGGGACAGGGGCGGACTGACCATTTGGGAACTCGGGCACTGCCCGAGGGCCCGGGGTCAGTAGGGGGCCCCATGAGATGCCCCTGGTACCTTTCATGGGCTTTTTTGGGTGTGGTTTGAGTGTGGGCGAGGACACAGGGGCCCCATGATCCCCTATTGTCCGGGGGCCCCATGAGTTGTCAGTCCGCCCCTGGGGGGGATTTACTTTTCAATACATGGTGGGGGGGATTTACTTTCAATACATGGGGGGGGTTTACTTTCAATACATGGTGGGGGGAATTTACTTTCAATACATGGTGGGGGGGGGGGATTTGCTAAAGCTGGTTCACTCAGAATGTGGTTCAGCTGTGCATGGTAGCCAATTGGCTTCTAACCCGCAGCTTCTGGTGGCTTGTATGCTTTGGCAATAAAACCTACAATCCGATTGGTTCCTATGCAGAAGTGAGCCTGATTTTGCATGCTCCAGTTATAGTAAATAAACCCCGGATGTGCATTATGGTGCATTGCGTTGTGAACTGCACCCTACACTGCATTGGAGTTCCATTTACAGTGAATTCACCACAGTGCGCCAGACAGGCGCATTGCCATGTATTGCCACCAGGGGCTGACTGACCATTCGAGCACTCGGGCAGTGCCCGAGGGCCCAGGGTCAGTAGGGGGCCCCATTAAGTGCCCCTGGTACCTTTTTCATAGGCTTTTTTGAGTTTGGGCAAGGACACAGGGGCCCCATGATCCCCTATTTCCTGGGAGCCCCATGAGTTGTCAGTCCACCCCTGTTTAGTAGCCAGGAAATGTCACGGATGGACTTATTGCACAGGTGGCAACTTTTTTATAGGCTTTTTGGGTGTGCTTTGAGTTTGGGCAAGGACACAGGGGCTCCATGATCCCCTATTGCCCGGGGGCCCCATGAGTTGTCAGTCCACCCCTGATTGCCACACCATGCAACACTGAATGGGCTCAGAGCAGGGGCGGACTGACAACTCATGGGGCCCCCTGGGCAATAGGGGATCATGGGGCCCCTGTGTCCTTGCCCAAACTCAAAAAAGCCTATGAAAAAGGTACCAGGGGCATCTCATGGGGCCCCCTACTGACCCCGGGCCCGAGTTTCCAAATGGTCAGTCCACCCCTGGCTCAGAGACAACTTTCACAGAGACAGGTGTCCCTATTGGAATTCCCCTCAATTTCCATTCCAGTGACAACTGTAAGAGTGTGGCTGTTTTAAGAGACAAGTTACTACATGATAAAGAGAAGGCGAGGGGACATGTAGTCTGAAGTTTTACAGACTGCCAATAAAAAGCCTCTGCTGGAAAACCTTAGCAGTGTTTCCTACAGAAAAAGAAATCAGGATGGCCTCACAGCAGAAAATGAGGATTTTTTTTTTCTTTGCAAGCAAAAAGGGAACAGCTTGGAAAACCAAGAAAAAGAAAACAAAAACAAGCGCAGCGTACATTCTGCATGTCACATGGCACATTCCTTACACATACTGTCAGAAAACCGGAATAGATTTTGCTGATTCTGCAGAGTAGCATTTAAAGTCTAAATCAAGCCAATGACTAAACTCTAGAAACTCTAACATGTTAATACCATTCAAGAAGTCATTTTCAGTCCATTTAAATCTGCAGCTTTCATTAAGGCTCGGTTCACGCTCAGATCCGACTTGTGAGACCCCCAAGTCACATGACATGTGAAATCCCATGTTAGTCAATGGCAGCTGTCTTAATTAGCACTACTGAAGTCACTCCGACTTCAGAAAAGGTTCCTGCACTACTTCAAGGCGACTTCTATCCGACTTGTGCCCATAGACTTTAATGGAAGTCACCTCCAAGTTAGATCCTTGTCTATACTGATGTGATTTGGATCCAACATTACAGGAAGATTACCCAGACATTCCCTGAAAGTTTATTTATTTCAGGTACTTATATAGCACCTTCAATTTACACAGTGCTTTACATATATATTGTACATTCAAGGGGCGTACAATCTAAGGTCCCTAACTCACAGTCATACATACACACACTAGGGTCAAAACAGACAGGAGCCAATTCACCTACCAGCATGTCTTTGGCGTGTGGGAGGAAACCCACACAGGCACAGGGAGAACATGCAAACTCCAGGCAGGTGGTGCCGGGGTTGGGATTTGAACCGAAGACCCTAGTACTGCCAGGCGGAAGTGCTAACCATTTAGCCACTGTGCTGCCCCAAAAAAAAGTTGCTTCAGAGTTGTTTCAAAGTAGTACTTAAGTCGCCTGGCAAAGTCTCACTGTAAGTCGTGCGACTTTCAGGTCGTAGTAGTGTGAACCGAGACTAAAGCGGTGTTAAACCCAGAAGCAAACATTTATTATATTGCAGCTTACTCATTCTTAGATGTGATGGCTGCATTCATTTTCTTTTTTAGGCTGTCTTTCTTCCATTTTTATCTGGTGATCCAGACAGTAAGTCTGTTTTTTTTTCAAAAGAACAAGCTCTCCAGCAAATGTATCAGTTACAGAGATGAGACAAACCAATTACTACTGACAGGGGTGCTTACAATAATCAGCTATTATTTATGTAAAACCTTGATCCCAAATGTGCAAAAAAAAACTGTTGCTGGTTATCCCTCGCCTTGACTATTGTAACTCCCTCCTCACTGGCCTACCACATCGCAGGCTATCCCTTCTTTAGTCTATTATGAATGCTGCTGCCAGACTCATCCACCTTACTAACCGTTCTGTATCTGCCACCCCTCTCTGCCAATCCCTCCACTGACCTCCACCCCTCTCTGCCAATCCCTCCACTGACCTCACCCCTCTCTGCCAATCCCTCCACTGACCTCACCCCTCTCTGCCAATCCCTCCACTGGCTTCCCATTGCCCAATGGATAAAATTCAAAACATTAACAATAACATATAAAACCATTTATAACTCCGCCCCAAATTACATCACCGATCTTGTCTCCAAATATCACCCAAACTGTACTCTCCACATGACCTCCTGCTCCCTAGCTCCCTTGTCTCCTCCTCTCATGCTAGTCTTCAGTACTTCTCCATTAGCTTCCCCCATCCTCTGGAACTCTCTACCCCAATTTATCAGACTATCGCCTACTCTGCTCACTTTTAGGTGATCTCTGAAAACCTCTCTCTTCAGGGAAGTCTATCCTGCCCTCAGCTAATAATGGAATCTTCTACTCTTCCTACCAGTCCATCCCCCACAGTTACTACCTCTTGTACCTCTTTCCCCTCCCTCCTAGATTGTAAGTTCCCAGGATCAGGGCCCTCCTTTCCCTCTTGTATTGAACTGTATTGTTACTGTACTGTCTCCCTTATATTGTAAAGCGCTGAGCAAACTGTTGGCGCGATATAAATCCTGTATAATAATAATAACTGCTTTTAAAGTGCTAGTTGGAATTTGGATTTAATTTGTTAGTATATTTAAATAAGCTAGCGCATCTATCACTCCCTTGCGGTGAGGCTGCATTGGTTTTCTTTTTGTGGGGGGGTGGGGGTCTTTTTCCCTCTGTTTTCTCCTGGTGATCTGGCCAGTAATACACCTCATGTATTAGCGTGCCCCCCCACTCTGGATGAAGAAGCACAGGGAGGCACCTTTGGACAGCAGCATTTTTTCATTCCCGGGGAAGGGAATGTTGATGTACTAGCATATTTAAATACACTAACAAATTGAAGCCAAACTCCAGCTAATACTTTATAAAGTTACAGCAGTGTTTTCCCTTTTGGGAAAAAGGTTTTACAGAAATAAATAAAAGCTGATCATTGTAAGCACACCCTAAATGGTCAGTCATATTCCTTTAACTGCTACATCTGCAGGAGAGCTTGTTCTTTTGAAAAAATAAGAGACCTATTGGCTGGATCATCAGGTGAAAACAAAAGATAGAAAGCCAAAAGAAGAAAACTAATGCAGTCATCACTTCTAAGAATTGATAAGCTGCAAAATAATAAATGTTTGCTTTTGGGTTTAATACCGTTTTTTAATAAATACATGTAATATCCAAATGTGAAGGGGAGGAGGCAGGGCAAAATTAAAGTTGATTTTGGGTGAAAGTCTGCTTTAAAGTAGGGCTTAAAATAGCTTGTTTTGGCCAAGCTCCTGTTTATTATTATTTATTACAGGTACTATATTGCACATTCACATCAGTCCCTAACAGGCCCGGACTGGGACAAAAAATAGGCCTGGGCATTTTAGACTGAGCAGGTCCACCACACTGTAAAGGCTACTTTTACACTGCAATCAATACAGTGCCCCTTTACAGTGCAGTCCCCTTTATATCACAGTCCCCCTTTAAATTGCAGTGCCCATAGAAATCACAGCCCGTCATCACAGTGCCCCATTCCGTCAACCCCCCCCCCCTTTTCTAATCACAGTGCCTCCTATATATTCAGAAAAGAGATAGCCCAATCCAGCAATGTGACATCCCAATCCAGCAATGTGACATCCCAATCCAGCAAACAGACATACCCATTTGCAAAGACAACCCAATCCAGCAAACAAAGAGACATCCCAATCCAGAAAAGAGACATCCACATCAAGCAAAGAGACATCCCCATCTAGCACAGAGACATCCCAATATATAGCAATGAGACAGCCCAATCCAAAAAAGAGACATCCCCATCCAGCAAAGAAACATCTCCATTGAGCAAAGAGACAGGATATCTCTTTGCTGGATTGGGAAGTCTCTTTGCTGGATGTGATGCCTCTTTATTGGATGGGATGTCTCTGTATTGGATGGGATGTCTCTTTGCTGGACTGGGCTGTCTATTTACTGAATTGGGATGTCTCTTTGTTATATGGGGATCCAGCAAAGAGATAGCCCAATCCAGCAAAGAGACAGCTCAGTCCAGCAAAGAAACATTCAAATCCAGCAAAGAGACAGCCCAATCCAGCAAATAGACATTCCTATCCAGCATAGACATATCCCCATATAACAAAGAGACATCCCATCCAGCAAAGAGATATCCCATCCAGCAAGGAGACGGCCTATCCAGCAAAGAGACATCAAATCCAGTAAAGAGACATCCCATCCATCGTGGCTACAGAGAGGGACTGTTTGGCTGTCACAGTGTGCCGGCCAGTGAAGGAGAGAGGCCACTGTTGTCCCTTCAGTGCCGCTGTATCTGCTGTGGCTGGCCCCGGAGGTGTGTATCTCCAGCAGGCGCTTCCTATTTGGAGCTGGAGCCATCTCTCCCACTCCTCCTGGTGGCTCTACTTTGGGCATAGCCACATAGTGGGCCACGATCTGTGTTAGCCCTGTCTATAATGTGGTCGCTGCTTATCTCCCACTTTGATCATCAACAGGCCACTTTTCTTAGTCCCGGTGGCCCCAGCCCACGGGTCAAACGCCTGGTGTGCCCTATGGCCAGTCAAGGCCTGGTCCCTAACTCTCAAGGAGCTTACAATCTAAGGTCCCTAACTCACATTCATACATACCCACCATCATGTCTTTGGAATGTGCGAGGAAACCGGAGTAACTGAAGGAAATCCACACAGGCAAAGCCCAGCCAGGTAGTGTTGTGGTTGGGATTTGAGCTGATGAACCTAGTGCTGCTAGGTGGAGGTGCTAACCACTGTGCTGCCCCAGCATTATACTATCTATCATTTGCTTTCAAGTAAATGTGCCACTCAGGGGCGGACTGACAACTCATGGGGCCCCCAGGCAATAGGGGATCATGGGGCCCCTGTGTCCTTGCCCAAACTCAAAAAAGCCTATGAAAAAGGTACCAGGGGCATCTCATGGGGCCCCCTACTGACCCCGGGCCCTCAGGTGGTGCCCGAGTTTCCCAGTGGTCAGTCCGCCACTGGTGCCAATAGGGTATAGGTTATACAATGTTGTTATGGCACATGGACTTGTATTGTCCAAATAAGTGCAATTAGATCACGATGGCATAGACTGGACTGGAATGAAGTCTGCAGTGTAAAAGTAGCCTGGTACTTGATCCATGAGACTCTATCAATTGTTTCCGTCTAACCAGAACTCTATGATGAAGAATCTACCCTTGAAAGTGGACCACGGTGCAGGTTTTGCTATGTTATCAACATCGAAAAAATTCATAGATTGGCTCACCATTAACAATCAACATAACAAAACTAAAGAGTCACCCGTACCCTCATGCCTTGCTTGGGCGCCACCGGATAATGTATTCACATTCACTTGTTTTTTATGAAGAGGGTGAAATAACCGGCTGATAGCAGGGGACACTGATTGATGATCTCAGTACATATTAAACCAGGAATAGAGAGACTGACACCCCACCATTACCAAAAGGGTCGTGTCAGCTGTATTGTAGATGTCTGTTCCCCAGGCGGGGTACCTCCTCATTCAGCAGCACACCAGAGTGCTATAGCAACCGCATGAAAATGCTAAGAATGTGCCAAAGAAGAGGGCTCATTAAACACACCAAAACGTCCAAGTCTTGGAAAAAAAATCTCATATACAGTTTTATTTGTTGGAAAACTCCACTTTTGCTGAAAAATGATTTACATAACTTAATACTCTAACGTAGGCAGTGTTTTTAATAAGGATTTGGAAAGGTGGAGGGTGACATTATATGACTGATATAAAGGTGCACACCTTTATGCTATAGTACCAGATGGACATCATAGACACCAAGGTGTTTGCTCAAGCCCATATAAGTATTTAGCATTGCCACCTGGATTGCAGAATAGAAGGTCTGATAACTAGAATTCTGGAAATGATTGCACACAGCTCATCAAAGTTGGTTGTGCATGTGTTGGCCCTGACACTGTGTGTATGTATGTGTGTGTGTGTGCGTAGGCAGGGCCAACCCAGCGTGGTCATCATATTCCATTCATGGATACCACTAACAGGGCTCGTTACCCTATCTATCATTACTCTTGCAGCTAGACCGTCATAATGTCAAAAGACTCCTCCCACTTGACATCATCATGCCAGTCCTGTTCTGGGACAAATCATGCCCTGTATCTGGTAACTGTTGGGATCTGGAGTGCTATGTCTATGCTTGCATGTTCATTAGATGTTGATGTGATTGGGGAAGCTTGGTTTTATTTTTTTTAATAAATTGTCAGTAAAGCACTATGGAGTCTCTTTATGTTTTTCATTGAGTTTATGAGACCTGGAGTACTCTGCTGAAGGGGGCCGTGACTGCATGGTAGAGCAGAAGCATGTTGTGACCTCTTTTTAATAGTGAGGTCCACCTAAGAAGGTGAGGGCACATCTGAGTGCACACTGGGTGGAAGCTGATTGACATAGTCACTGAAGGAGTAGGACGAAAGCACACTTTTTCTTTGGATCTGACACACTGGGATTTTATATGGACTGTGGATCTATGGATGTTGTATATACAGTATAAAGCACTGTTCATATATACACTATATCAGGGGCTGACTGACCATTTGGAAACTCGGGCACTGCCCGAGGGCCTGGGGTTAGTAGGGGGCCCCATGAGATACCCCTGGTACCTTTTTCATAGGCTTTTTTGAGTTTGGACACTATATTGCCAAAAGTATTGGACCAGCCCTCCAAATCATTGAATTCAGATGTTCCAATCACCTCCATGGCCACAGGTGTATAAAATAAAGCACCTAGGCATGCAGACTGCTTCTACAAACATCTGTGAAACAATGGGTCACCCTCAGGAGCTCAGTGAATTCAAGTGTGGTACCGTGATAGGTTGCCACCTGTGAAATAGGTCCATCTGTGAAATTTCCTTGCTATTAAATATTCCTCGGTCAACTGTTAGTGGCATTATAACAAAGTGGAAGCAACTGGGAACAATTGGGAACAACAGCAACAGGCCACACAAAATGACAGAGCGGGGTCAGTGCATGCTGAAGCGCACAGTGCGCAGAAGTCGCCAAATGTCTGCAGAGTCAATAAGTAAAGACCTCAAAACTCTGTGTGGACTTCAGATTACCACAACAACAGTGCGTAGAGAGCTTCATGGAATGGGTTTCCATAGCCGAGCAGCTGCATCCAAGCCTTACATCACCAAGTGCAATGCAAAGCATCGGATGCAGTGGTGTAAAGCACCACTGGACTCTAGAGCAGTGGAGACGTGTTCTCTGGAATGACAAATCACCCTTTTCTGTCTGGCAATCTGATGGATGTGTCTGGGTTTGACGGTTGCCAGGAGAACATACTTGCCCGGCTGAGTTGTGCCAAGTGTAAAGTTTGGTGGAGGGGGGATTATGGTGTGTGGTTTTCTTTCAGGGGTTGGGCTTGGCCCCTTAGTTCCAGTGAAGGGAACTCTTAAGGTGTCAGCATACCAAGACATTTTGGACAATTTCATGCTCCCAAATTTGTGGGAACAGTTTGGGAAAGGCCCATTACTGTTCCAACATGGCAGCGCACAAGTGCAGAAAACAAGGTCCATAAAGGCATGGATGAGCAAGTTTGGGGTAGAGGAACTTGACTGGTCTGCACAGAGTCCTGACCTCAACCCCATAGAACACCTTTGGGAAGAATTAGAGCAGAGACTGCGAGCCAGGCCTTCTCGTCCGACATCAGTGCCTGACCTCACAAATGCTCTTCTGGAAGAATGGTCAAACATTCCCATAGACAAACTTCTAAACCTTGTGGACAGCCTTCCCAGAAGAGATGAGGCTGCTATAGCTGCAAAGGGTGGGCCAACTCAATATTGAACCCTACAAACTAAGATTGGGATGTCATTAAAGTTTATGTGCATGTAATGGCAGGCATCTCAATACTTTTGGCAATATAGTGTATATTAACATAAGGGTATTGAAGAAATATAACAGAATCTGCTTACGGTACTGCACTGGGACGAAGCTATCACGTACCTGGTGACAGAGGCCAATGGAGAGAGGGCTTCCCTTGCGGCTAAGTTCCAGACTCCCCTGAAGGTGGGACAGCAGGAGTCAGGCCCAGAGTAGCACAGATTGCCTGTGGGAGTGCCTGTTTGGTGGTCCACCCAGGAGCACGGCTGTTGCGCTGAGATGGTGTCAGCAGGCAGGGGCACCTGTGCGTGGTATGCAGGTCTTCCAGAGAACAGAGGATCACAGGATAACCAGTTCGAGCCAAGATTGGGTGCCAGGTGGGGATCGGAGTAGACGTAGTCAAAAGGGATAGCCAAGGTCAAACACAGAGAGCAGGAGAGAAGATCCGTTAGACAAGCCGGGGTCAGGTCAGGGTTAAACAGAGCAGACAGGTCCAGGAGCAAGCTCGGTTGTTAATAGGAAATCACAAATCAGGATAGCAAGGGAACGAAGGTACTAGGGAGCCAGAGATCAACCAGCACCTGAGAGTAGTGCAGGGCTTCCTTATAAAGGCCGTTTGGTGCCAAATTTGAGCCGAAGTGAACTTCTGCGGCCATGCAAGGTACTGGCAGGGGTGCCAGGTCTCCTAACACCTCTGCGGAGGACAGAGCACTAACAGAAGCACTTACAATTAACCATACAGAAGATATCCGTGCGCACTGTAGACATCGACAGCATCCGACAGAGGAGGCGGCTTCCACTTTGTTATAACACCACTAACAGTTGACTGTGGAATATTTAGTAGTTGCCAGGAAATGTCACGGATGGACTTATTGCACAGGTGGCCACTTATCACGGTACCACATTTGAATTCACTGAGCTCCTGAAAGCGACCCATTCTTTCACAAATGTCTGTAGAAGCAGTCTGCATGCCTAGGTGATGATTTTATACACCTGTGGCCATGGAGGGGATTGGAACACCTGAATCCAATGATTTGGAGGGCTGGCCCAATACTATTAATAGCCGAATGACAGCTACAGTGTGGTTACCCAGTTCTGGGAGGGCGTCACATGACGTCCTCCCAGAACGTGCCCTCCTGTGCGCCCCCAGTGGCACGCACCTGGCGATCTCCGTGATTGCTGTGTCCTAAGGACACAGCTGATCACATGATGAGGTGAAAGGTCAGTCACAGCGACCTTTTACCACGTGATCAGCTGTGTCCAATGACACAGCAGATCACGTAGTATATACAGTTGCCAGTTATTGGCAGCACTTTCCTCATGCTGTTACAGCATGAAGAAAGTACTGCTGATAACCGGCAGTTGTCACAGAGCAAATCGGCACTGATCATCAGGGCACTGATCATCAGTACCCTGACGATTATTGCCCTGCTGTGCCGCCAAGCAGTGCCGCCCAGAAGTACCACCCATCAGTCAGTGCCGTCAGTCAGTGTCACCTATCAGTCCTGCCTATCAGTGCCGCTTATCAGTGCCCATCAGTGTCGCCTATCAGTGACCATCATTGCTACATATCAGTGCCTCCTCATCAGTGCCACCTCATCAGTGCAGCCTATCAGTGCCCATCAGTTCTGCCTATCTGTGTTACCTAATCAGTGCCCAACAGTGCAGCCTCATCAACGCACATCAGTGAAGGAGAAGAATGACCTGTTTGCAAAATGTTATAATAAAAACAAAGAAAAACTTTTTTTTTAAATTTTTTGCTTTTTTTTTTTATAGTTCAAAAAATAAAAACCCCAGTGGCGATTAAATACCATTAAATACTATTTGTGTGAAAAATATGATAAAAATGTCATATGGGTACAATGTTGCATGACCGTGCAATTGTAATTCAAAGTGCGACAGCGCTGAAAGCTGGAAATTGGCCTGGGCACGAAGGGGGTATAACTGACCGATAGGCAAGTGGTTAAATACCCTTTTTAATGCGTGCTAATAGTCTGCTGGTCTTGCTTTCTATCTATGAAGCTTTCTTGACACCATGGATGGGATTAATACCTAGAATAGGGTGGTTCTTCAATTTTCACACTTACCATCCTAATTTTTGGACACTATCATCCACCTTTTCATGGAGATTGGCTCAAGTTGTAGGTGCTGCTTGTGTGGATATAATGCTGGGGTATCTTCCTGACATTCACTAGAACTGAAGAAGTGGCTTGGATAAGCTATGAAACATCTTCAACATTATAGAACATGTTTAGATGAATGTGACTAACTGCTGCTAAGGCAGTACAGAGTTACAAATCCTTTGTCAGGTAAGAACATATTTGTATTTTAACTGTGTATTTCCCCGTGTGCCGAAAGATCAGCATTAGGAAAAAAAGAAACATTTGAAATGAAATATAAGTATGCTGTGATTTGAACTGTATGCCCCCTGGTAGTCCTTATTCATCAGGCTGATGTCACCTTGCAGTGATGTCAGACTTTAATCAGCACACCACACAGGGTGCTGGTACACTTTGTGATGCTGATCTCACAAGTGACAGGCATTGTTCCTGATTGATTCAGCCCAGGTACCGTGTGAAAATTGGCTCCATTTATGTATTCAAGTGAGTGGGAACCCAGCCGCTATCTCTGCATCATTATTTCATTACTCAATCAATAAAGTACAATGGAGGTTTATGGCCCCCAGTCACTGATTCATTGTGGGTCTCCAAGTAGGAGAAACAAGAGTTTACATATCGCAAAGAAATCACCAGATATTATTCATACAGTGTATTAAAGGGACCAATAACTTTGAGGAACAATAGTTCTTGCTTGGTGCTAGTAGTTTTTGGTGTTGGGCCAAAAGAAAATAGACATCAAAGCACCCCTAAACACTTTACCCTCCTTTAACCGAATGGATAACAGTCAACTTAAACTTTTAACTTCCCTTGACACCTGAAGACTTAAATCCTGATCCTAACACCTAGCCTTAATATTTAATTCAGACCCCAGCCACTCATTCCTAAAGCCTGACCCTATCATTTAACTCTGATCATAACTCTTACACCTAAGAGAATACCCGACCCTAACATTTAATTCTCACCCCAACCCAACCACTCATTCCTAACACCTGACCCTATCATTTAACTCTGATCATAACTCTTACACTTAAATTAATACCCGACCCTAACATTTCATTCACACCCCAACCCAACCACTCATTCCTAACACCTGACCCTGTCATTTAATTCTGATCGCAACTCTTACACCTAAATTAATACCTGACCCTAACATTTAATTCACACCCCAACCCAACCACTCATTCCTAACGCCTGACCCTATCATTTAACTCTGATCGTATCTCTTACACTTAAATTAATACCCGACCCTAACATTTAATTCAAACTCCAACCCAACCACTCATTCCTGCCTGACCCTATCATTTAACTCTGATCATATCTCCTACACTTAAATTAATACCCGACCCTAACATTTATTTCAAACTCCAACCCAACCACTCATTCCTGCCTGACCCTATCATTTAACTCTGATCATATCTCCTACACTTAAATTAATACCCGACCCTAACATTTAATTCACACCCCAACCCAACCCAACCACTCATTCCTGCCTGACCCTATCATTTAACTCTGATCGTATCTCTTACACTTAAATTAATACCAGACCCTAACATTTAATTCACACCCCAACCCAACCACTCATTCCTAACGCCTGACCCTATCATTTAACTCTGGTCGTAACTCTCACACTTAAATTAATACCCAAACCTAACATTTAATTCTCACCCTAACATAACCACTCATTCCTAACGCCTGACCCTATCATTTAACTCTGATCTCTACCACCCAACTCTAACATTTAATTCTAACCGAAACCCTTACATTTAACTCTTACACCAGGCCCCAAAATTTGTCCCTAACAACTGACCCTAACATTTAATTCTGATCGTCTCTCTTACACTTAAATTAATACCAGACCCTAACATTTAATTCTCACCCTAACCCAACCACTCATTCCTAACGCCTGACCCTATCATTTAACTGTGATTGTATCTCTTACACTTAAATTAATACCCAACCCTAACATTTAATTCTCACCCCAACCCCACCACTCATTCCTAACGCCTGACCCTATCATTTAACTCTGATCGTAACTCTCACACTTAAATTAATACCCGACCCTAACATTTAACTTTGATCTCTAACACCCAACTCTAACATTTAATTCTAACCGAAACCCTTACATTTAACTCTTACACCAAGCCCCAAAATTTGCCCCTAACAATTATCCCTAACAACTGACCCTAACATTTAACTCTGACCGTAACCAAAACATTTATTCCTTACACCCGACCCTAACATTTAGCTCAGGCCCTAACTCTTACACTTAAATTAACTCCTGACACTAACATTTAATTTTGACCACTTAACCCTATAATTTAACTCTGATCCTAACTCTAACACTTATCTCGAACACCCAAACTCAACATTTAATTCTAACCCTAACCCTAACCCTTACATTTAACTCTTAACACCTGACCCTAACATTTAACTCTGACCTTAACCAAAGCCCTTATTCCTAATACCAAACCCTAACATTTAACTCTAACACTTATACCTAAGGTCTGACCCTAACATGCAATTCTAACCCTTACACCAGACCCTAACATTTAACTCTGACACTAACAATTACCCTTAACATCTGACCCTAACACTTAACCCTGACTGTAACCCAATCACGTATTCCTAACATTTAACTCTGATCCTAACACTTATTCCTAACACCTGACCATAACCCTAAAGCTGTCCATAGACGTGGCAACCTTCAGGCATCGAAAGTGGTTGTCTAAAAAACAAGTAATGTACTACCTATGAGTTCAATGGATCAAATGAACTGGACTGTAAATTGACAGCTCCAATACAAGTTATTAAAACAATTGATCAAAACCAGAAAAGAGACAGCAATATAACCTAAAGCAATCTAAATCAGTTAAGGGAATTTCAATTTCATCTCCTTGCAATTAAACAAAACCACTCCTCAATCGATCACTTGGGATTTCTCGACTGAAAGTGGTTGAAATTACCAGAACATTGTCCTACCCTTATCACTAACACATGATCAATACATTTGAAGTGTATATAAAGGGTTTTTTTTTTTACATTTTGGATGGGGTTAGACCCTTTGCCAAGTTTTATTGCTGTGTGTCCAATGGGGAGATTCAGAAAGTAAGGGGAATATTACACATCATTTTAACTCTTTTTTGCCTTATCAAATGCTAAAAATCTCTGTCCCTAACCCTAAAGGTAGGCTCACATTTATGTGTACAGGAACACATGCAAAATTGCAGT
Source organism: Staurois parvus (assembly GCF_062004578.1). Lineage (NCBI taxonomy): Eukaryota > Metazoa > Chordata > Amphibia > Anura > Ranidae > Staurois > Staurois parvus. The sequence goes on from NW_028317992.1 coordinate 2,974,193, forward strand.
GCACAAAAAAAGTGCATCTCTGTTGCGGGTATGTGGTAGAGCCATTAATTCTTAATGGAACCCCAATGAGCCTTGCTAATGTGCTTGCTTTTGCAAGGTTCCACATTTTGTTGATCAGCGGATTCCCCCTCTTCCACACAGGGGCGGACTGACCATTTGGAAACTCGGGCACTGCCTAAGGGCCCAGGGTCAGTAGGTGGCCACATGAAATGCCCTTGGTACCTTTTATAGGCTGTTTTGGTTGTGCTTTGAGTGTGGGCAAGGATACAGGTGCCCCATGATCCCCTATTGCCCGGGGGCCCCATGAGTTGTCAGTCCACCCCTGCTTCCACAGAGCCCTGCTATCATGTGTCAATGTACCTTGTTGACTATTTGAAGGGTTTGGATAAAGTCAGGGCTTGATCTCGAAAAGGAAAAGTCAAGATTTGCATGTACAATAGCTGCCTGTATCTTTAGATCTATCTGTATATCTATTTGCAAGCCTGGAGGATAATAGCTTTTCCAAATACACTTATAGAGGGTGGGATGCACATGTGCAGTACTGTGCACTTTCATACCCAGAGCTCAGAGAAGGTCTAAAGATGACCTACAGTAACTGGCTAGGTTTCACGCTGACCTGAGGCAAGACTTCAAGAGATAGAACTAAAGGCAAAACTGTGTGTCAATTGGGTAGATTTACCTTCACTTCCTGTACCATAGACAAAAAAGGAAGTAAGGGGAAATATTTCCAAAGTGAGGGAATCCTTGGTGGTCACCAGAAGTAGTGTCCCCTTTATAATATTTTATTATTTATTTCAGGTACTTATATAGCGCCGTCAATTTATGCAGCGCTTTACATATATATTATACAGTCACATCAGTCCCTAACCCTCAAGGGGTGTACAATCTAAAGTCCCTAACTTACATTCATACATACACATACTAGGGCCAATTTAGACAGGAGCCAATTAACCTACCAGCATGTCTTTGGAGTGTGGGAGGAAACCAGAGTACCCGGAGGAAACCCACGCAGGCACAGGGAGAACATGAAAACTCCAGGCAGGTTGTGGTTGGGATTCGAACCGACGACCCTAGTACTGCCAGGTGGAAGTGCTAACCATTTAGCCACTGTGCTGCCCAATTTTCACTCTTTTCCTGTTCTGCTAACAACCCAAAATTTAAGATTTTCTTCCACTTTCACTCTTGGTGATCACAGTAAACAGGAAAAACAGAGATGGTGACTCTCCCTACTTGGGATACAGACAGCTAAGAAAACTGGCATGCATTCCATTCCCTCTCCATTCTATTCAAAACTAAAAGAAAATGTTGCCTTTAGTTAAATTTAAAGAACTAAGAGTCTGGTTAAGTGTTAGGCTCAGGTTAAGAGTAATAAGTAATAAGGGTTTATTTAGGGTTGAGTTTAAAGGCTTAGGGGGAGGGTTAAAGCAGAGCTCCACCCAAAAGGGGAAGTTCAAGTTTAAGGACTGCTCCCCCGCTCTCCATTAAGGATTGGCACCTTTGGGGAGCGGGGGGGGGGGGACGACAGGTACCTGAATTTGACAGGTACCAGCTCCCACGTTCAGTCTGATCACCTAGGCAATCGGAAATGGAGGGTGTCCTCCCTCCCCGTAGTCTTTTGGGACACATAGGTCCCAGAAGACTACAAGACCATTCACAAAGCGCAGTGCTACTCGCGCATGCGCAGTGGGTACCCGGCTGTGAAGCCGCAAGCTATCATAGCCAGGTGCCCACACTGATGATGCTGGCCTCCTGGAATCCAGGACGGCCGGTGAAACGAGCTGCAGGGGACACACCACGGGACCAAGGGAAAGGTAAGTGGCTGTTTTTTAAAAGTCAGCAGCTACAGTTTTTGTAGCTGCTGACTTTTTTTTTTTTTTTATAGGCCGAGTTAAACTCTGCTTTAAGAATAAGAGCCGGGTTAAAATTAGTGGTTAGAGGTTGTTAAAGCATTCCATTCCTCCAAAAACTATACATGCAAAACTCCACCCATTCTGGTCCTTTGGTGCATATGCCTGTGGTAGGGACATTGAAGTGTAAGCTACATTGAGGTATGAAATGATCTAACACAGTGGTACTCAACCTTCCTAATGCCGTGACCCTTTAATACAGTTCCTCATGTTGCGGTGACCCCCAACCATAAAATTATTTACCCAGTAATTATAATTCATGAGTGTTGTTTTACCTCCAATACTGCTGCTTTCAACACAGTAGCTGCTTTTAACAGAGTAGCTGCTTTCAACACAGCAGCTGCTTTCTACACAGTAGCTGCTCTTTACACATCGGAAATATGTGTTTTCTGATGGTCTTAGGGGACCCCTGTGAAAGGGTTGTTCGACCCCCAAAGGGGTCGTGACCCACAGGTTGAGAACCACTGATCTAACAGGACTATATTCTCTGTATGTTTTGCAAAGGGAAATGAATAAATAACTTCCAATCCCTATCTCCCTGTATTTCTGCAATGCACCTTGCATTCTGCTTGAGTTTAGTCTTGTGTAACTATTTTTCTTTAGTGCTCTAATCAAGAGACTTCAAACCATCAATCCTAGAGACTAATTATGAGTTTGTGTTTCCCGCGGGGCATTTCCTGTCTCTTCTGCAAGTTACATTTTGTCTAGTGGCATTTTCATCAAGCCCCATAAGAGTAATCAATGTCAGACAAACAGAGTAAAACAGTATAGAAGATAACTTTGAGGCAAGTGTTTGGCTACTGCTCGACCATGCAAGATGACATATCTTTCCAAGGGCTGCTCAGAAGTCCATTTCGCAAGGCAATCGTGTTTTGTAAGTTGCTTCCGTTTTCCATCTGTGGAAAAAAACTGAGACAACTTAAATCCAATCTTTGTAAAACTATGTATTTGGAATTGTGCTCTTATATATTGTATGTTGTATGGTTTGCTTAACCAGACTTTCCAAAACATTTAGTTTCAGTTTGTAATAAAGGAAAGAAAATTTGTAAATGTAAAAGGATGCAAAGAGAGAAAAGAGTTGGCCTTTTAATTTTTAGAACACAAGATTCTAAAAACATTTCATGGGCACTGACTGATGGACATTTCTGTGAGAAAATTGCTTCATACAGCAGACTTTTGGCCTATCGGGGGTTTGCAAGCTGACCAAAAGTGATAAAGGAAAATGGTTACAGGTATGTTGGAGAAGGCTCCTAAAGCATATATCCTTTTACTTCAGATAAAGGACCTAATCACCATTAGCTGTATAGACCCTCAGATATCAAGAAAGTCCTTCCTAGGAAGAACCTTGGAGCACCTTAACTTCTTGCCGACCGCGCATAGCCGAATGATGGCTTCACCGCGGCCGGCCAGTTCTGAGTGGACGTCATATGACGTCCTCCCAGAACGCGCTCTCCTGCGCGCCCCAGGGGGCGCGCACCCGGCGATCTCCGTGATCGCTGTGTCCTACGGACACAGCTGATCACGTGATGTGGTGAAAGGCCGATCCCACCGGCCTTTTACCACGTGATCAGCGGTGTCCAATGACACGCTGATCACAGGGAAATGCAAGTGCCGGTTCTCGGCTGCACTTTCCTCACGCTGTCAGATCGTGAGGAAAGTACTGCCGAGAACCGGCAGTTGTCAGAGCGGGGATCGGCACCGATCATCAGGGCACTGATGATCAGTGCCCTGATGATCGGTGCCCAGCAGTGACACCCGCAAGTTCCGCCCAGCAGTGCGCCCACTAGCCCCGCCCACCCGTTCCCAGCAGTGCCCCCACCTGTGCCCAGCAGTGCCCCCACCTGTGCCCAGCACTGCCCCCACCTGTGCCACTCTGCAGTGCCACCTACCTGTGCCCAGAAGTGCCACCTACATGTGCCCAGCAGTGCCACCCACCTGTGCCCACCCACCAGTGCCACCCACCTGTGCCCACCAGTGCCACCCACCTGTGCCCACCCACCAGTGCTGCCCACCAGTGCCACCCACCAGTGCAGCCCAGCAGTGCTGCCAGTCAGTGCCACCAGTCAGTGCCCAGGGGTTGTGCCAGTCAGTGCCGCCAGTCAGTGCCCAGAAGTGATGCCAGTCAGTGCCGTCTATCAGTACCCATCATCAGTGTCACCTATCAGTGCCGCCTATCAGTGCTGCATATCAGTGCCGCCTATCCGTGACCCCTAATTAGTGCTGTCTATCAGTGCCGCCTATCCGTGCCACCTCATTAGTACTGCCTATCAGTGCCCTTTAGTGCTGCCTATCAGTGCCCATCAGTGCCGCCTATCAGTGCCCATCAGTGCCACCTCATCAACGCAAATCAGTGAAGGAGAAAAAATACCTGTTTGAAAAATTTTATAAAAGAAACAAATAAACTTTTTTTTTTTTTCAATTTTTTTGCACATTTTTTAATTTATAGCGCAAAAAGTAAAGCGCCCAGTGGCGATTAAATACCACCAAAAGAAAGCTCTATTTGTGAGAAAAAAATGATCAAAATTTCATATGGGTACAATGTTGCATGACCGCGCAATTGTCAATCAAAGTGCGGCAGCGCTGAAAGCTGAAAATTGGCCTGGTAAGGAAGGGGGTATAAGTGCCTGGTAGGCAAGTGGTTAAATTTTCTGGGAGGAGACTTTGTGCACTTTGAGTGTCCTAGAAAGAGCTTTTGGACACCATGAAGGTCCCAGGTAGATCTATGGAGCACCTTGAGAATCCCAGGAAGAGCCTTGGAGCACCTTGAGAACACCAGGAAAAGCCTTGGGACACCTTGAGATTGGAAAAGCTTTGGAACTTCTGGGAATGTCTGAAGGAGTCTTAGGGCACATTGACAGTCCCAGTAGGATCTGTGGAGTACCTTGAGAGTCCTGAGAAAAGCCTTAGTGTACCCTGGAAGTCCAGGAAGAGTCTTAATGTGCATTGAGAGTTCCAAGAAGACTTAAGATGCCTTAGGAGTCCCATTAAGAGCTGTGAAGCACCTTGAAAGTACTGGGAAGCACCTTGAGAATCCCAGGTAGATCTTTAGAGCACCATAACAATCCCAAAACAAGCTTTGGAGCACCATGAGAGTCCAAGAAAGAGCAATAGGACACCTTGAGAATCCTAGTAAGAGCCTTGGAGCACTATAGACGACCTGGGAAGAGGATTGGAGCACATTGAGGAACCCAGAAAGAGCCATAGGGCACCTGGAGAATCCTAGGAAGAGTCTTGGGGCACCTTAAGAGTCCCAGGAAGATCCTTAGACCACCTACAAAGTACCAGAAAGAGCCTTAGGGCACCTTGAGAAACCTAAGAACAGCATTTGAGGAATCACAGTCAAGTTTCCAAGGCAGGTTTGAAGCTGACTGGTAGCTGTAAGAAACCTCTTAGTACTGGAATTATTTTTTATATCAGGATTTTATGTGCAATAAGAAGGGTTTTCCAGCATCACCAGCGGCTGTGTTCTAAGACCAACTGATCACTAATAGAAGGCAGTAAGGTGTACATTAATATAATTTAGTAATATCTAGGTGAAAAACTAAACTACCTTTTAGTTTTAGATTTAGAGTGGGGAAGGATTAGAACCTCATACTGGTTTTTTAATGCTATTTGGGGTTCTATCAAATATATTTTCTCTTGTTTTCTGTCCTGTGACAACGGTTTTGCTAGAGAGGAAATGAGGGAAAATCTACAACTGGGAAATAAACAAATAAAAATCATACAAAGATTCTAGGAAAATGTCAGCAAGATAAGGGTCCTAATATCTTTCCCTACTCTATCTGAATGAGTGAAGAAAAAAGTTTTGTATACAAGATGTACAGTTGTGTTCAAAATAATAGCAGTGTGTTGAAAAAAGTGAATAAAGCTCAAAATCCTTCTAATAGCTTTTATTTCCATACACACAAATGCATTGGGAACGCGACACATTCTATTCCAAATCAAAACATGAAGAAAAAAAAATCAAATTTGTGTTGTTCCTATAAAAAATTTGAAGAAAAGTGAATATTAGACAGTTCAAAAAAATAGCAGTGTTTGTATTCTTCTTTACAAACTCAAACATTCACTATATAAACTGAAAAATGTTTGAAGATTTTGCTTTCCTTTGAATCACTTAATGAATATTTGGTTGTAGTCGCACTGTTTCTGAGAACTGCTGTACATCTGTGTTGCATGGAGTCACCCAACTTCTGGCCCCTGTGATCAGGTATTCCAGCCCTGGATGATTGGACTACATTCCACAGTTCTTCTCTATTTCTTGGTTTTGCCTCAGAAACTGCATTTTTGATGTCACCCCACAAGTTTTCTATTGGATTAAGATCCGGGGATTGGGCTGGCCACTCCATAACGTCAATCTTGTTGGTCTGGAACCAAGATGTTGCACGTTTACTGGTGTGTTTGGGGTCGTTGTCTTGTTGGAACACCCATTTCAAGGGCATTTTCTCTTCAGCATAAGGCAGCATGACCTCTTCAAGTATTCTGATGTATTCAAACTGATCCATGATCCCTGGTATGCGATAAATAGGCCCAACACCGTGGTATGAGAAACATCCCCATATCATGATGCTTGCACCACCATGCTTCACTGTCTTCACAGTGTACTGTGGCTTGAATTCAGTGTTTGGGGGTCGTCTGACAAACTGTCTCCGGCCACTAGACCCAAAAAGAACAATCTTACTTTCATCAGTCCACAAAATGTTGCGCCATTTCTCTTTAGGCCAGTCAATGTGCTCTTTGGCAAATTGTAACCTCTTCAGCACGTCTTTTTTTCAACAGTGGGACTTTGCGGGGGCTTCTTGCAGATAGCTTGGCTTCACATAGGCGTCTTCTAATTGTAACAGTACTCACAGGGAACTTTACACCTTCTTTCATCTTCCTGGAGCTGATTTTTGGCCGAGTACTTGCCATTTTGGCTATTCTTCTATCCATTCGAATGGTAGTTTTTCACTTTCTTCCACGTCTTTCAGGTTTTGGTTACCATTTTAAAGCATTTGCGATCATTTTAGCTGAGCAGCCTATCATTTTCTGCACTTCTTAATATGTTTTCCCCTCTCCAATCCACTTTTTAATCAAGGTACTCTGTTCTTCTAAACAATGTCTGGAACGACCCATTTTCCTCAGAATTTCAGAGAGAAATGCACTGTAACCAGCATGTACAACATTTGCTGCCTTCCTTCCTTAAATAAGGGCAATAATTGCCACCTGTTGTTCAATGAATGAATGACCTCACTAATAGAACTCCACACTGCTATTATTTTGAACATGCCCCTTTCAATTAGTGATTCAATTACACAGAATCAGCAGCATGCATATTATGACTGTTGGGTCTGTTGGATTTCTATTACTCTACTACACCTGCTAGTAAATTATTTGCCATGTAGAAACATCATTTCTACCAAAAACAGTGATTGATCCGGTTAGTGATGTCTGACTGCTATTATTTTGAACACAACTGTATATACTTGTCACTTTCGGTTTCCTATACCATAGAGCTCATCAGAGACCTTCTGGTCCTCCATGAGATCTACGATAAGCCACTGGAACCGCCGGCTTTAGTTCCGGGATCTCCTGCGAGATGGAGATCGTGGAGAGGCATTAGCGGGTGGCGGGGTGACTGCTCCCTCCACCTGTAAAAGCAATCCAGCAGCTAATTAGCTGTTCAGATGGCTTTTACAAAAAAACCATCCACCGGATGAAAAAAAACAATACCAGGATGATGCCTGCAGCTGCAGACATCATCCTGATATACCAATTTATCATTTGAAACCCATCATATATGTACGTTACCAGGTCTTCAAGTGGATATTACTGTAGTACTGTGTAGGCAGGTGTGAAGAAATGCTGTAACGTAAGAGTGCTATATATACACTATATTGCCAAGTACTGGGATGCCTGCTTTTACATGCAAGTGAATTTTAATGACATCCCAGTTTTAGTTTGTAGGGTTCAATATTGAGTTGTTCCACGCTTTGCAGCTATAACAGCTTCAACTCTTCTGGGAAGGCCGTCCACAAGGTTTAGGAGTGTGTCTATGGGAATGTTTGACCATTCTTCCAGAAGAGCATTTGTGAGGTCAGGAAATGATGTCGGGGGAGGAGGCCTGGCTCTCAGTCTCTGCTCTAATTCATCCCAAAGGTATTCTATTGGGTTGAGGTCAGGACTCTGTGCAGGCCAGTCAAGTTCCTCCACCCCAAACTGGCTCATCCATGTCTTTATGGACCTTGCTTTGTTCACTGGTGTGCAGTCATGATGGAAAAGGAAGGGGCCATCCCCAAACTCTTCCCACAAAGTTGGGAGCATGAAATTGTCACAAAATGTCTTGGTATCAGGGGCGGACTGACAACTCATGGGGCCCCTGGGCAATAGGGGATCATGGGGCCCCTGTGTCCTTGCCCAAACTCAAAAAAGCCTATGAAAAAGATACCAGGGGAAACTCATGGGGCCCCCTATTGACCCCGGGCCCTTGGGCAGTGCCCGAGTTTCCAAATAGTCCGCCCCTGCTTGGTATGCTGATGCCCTAAGAGTTTCCTTCACTGGAACTAAGGGGCCAAGCCCAACCCCTGAAAAACAATCCCACACCATAATGCCCCCTCCACCAAACTTTACACTTGGCACAATGCATTCAAGCAAGTACCGTTTGGCAACTGCCAAACCCAGACTCGTCCATCAGATTGCCAGACAGAGAAGCGTGATTCATCACTCCAGAGAACATGTCTCCACTGCTCTAGAGTCCAGTGGCGGCGTGCTTTACACTTGGTGATGTAAGGCTTGGATGCAGCTGTTCGGCCATGCGAACCCATTCCATGAAGCTCTCTACGCACTGTTGTTGTGCTAATCTGAAGGCCACATGAAGTTTGGAGGTCTTTAGCTATTTACTCTGCAGACAGTTGGTGACTTCTGCGCACTGTGCGCTTCAGCATGCGCTGACCCCTCTCCGTCATTTTACGTGGCCTACCACTTGGTGGCTGAGTTGCTGTTGTTCCCAGTTGCTTCCACTTTGTTACAATACCACTAACAGTTGACGTGGAATATTTAGTAGCCAGGAAATGTCACGGATGGACTTATTGCACAGGTGACAACCTATCACGGGACCACGCTTGGAGTCACTGAGCTCCTGAGAGCGACCCATTCTTTCACAAATGTTTGTAGAAGCAGTCTGCATGCCTAGTTGATGATTTTATACACCTGTGGCCATGGAGGTGATTGGAACACCTGAATCCAATGATTTGGAGGGATGTCCCAATACTTTTGGTAATATAGTGTATATTATAAAGTGTGTATACAGCATATACAAATGCTAGTTCTTAAATATATGAGTTCCCCTTTAACTTCCCTGTAAATCATGTATAAGGATGTCCTGCAGCTGTCCTCCCAATTTATCCACAATACCAGCACAGTCAGTGTTCCAGGGGAATGGACATCTCCTCATGACAAACACAATTACTGGCATAAAATGCGCCTTCATTTAATTTAGTAGTGCATCTTGTTGTATCAGTCCACCACATAATCAAATTACTGGCCTACGCTGAGCTCTTCCGAGTTACATATCAGTAAAGAGGGAAGTCATTCCTTCATTGACCCCTTCAGAGCTTCCACCATCCTTGCCCAGCATGCCATGTTATTATTTCACTGCATTAAAGCAAAACTCCAGGCAGATATAAAAGACACAAATGAATGCCGCTCAGCAAGTAATACATTATTGAATGTATTTTTTAAATCCATGCACTGTAAGTACCTGAATGTGACCTGGTCTAAGACTCTTTAATTCCCTGTACAGCATGGCTGGCATGTAAGAAGAAGAAGCAGCACAAGGTGTCAATCAGTTCATATGTTAACAAGAAGCATGCTGATAGAAGGAGAGAACAGACTGACAGAGAGATGAGTTCCTCACTGCTGCTATCCCTTCACTGTCCAGTCACAGGCTGGTGTGGGTACCGGGCAACCAAGGCTCAGAGGAAGTGAGTTGAATGATCCTTGCCATCAGACTAACGAAATCTAGCAGCAGACAAAACAGTACAGGGAACCTCTCTGGATTGAAGGTGAATATTGCAGCAAAGGTTTTTTTATTTTATCATTTAACAGGGTTTTTATTCTTATCTTGTTATTTTTGGCTGCTTTAAGTGAATGTCTACAGTACCTACTGATGGACAAAAGGAAGTATTTGAATTGAATGGTCCATAAAGTAAAGGCCCATGTTCAGTAACAAGGGATTGTGGGAAAATGTATGGGTGTCAGCCATGATGGGGAAGTGGCTTTATCTTCTTGTGCATAAATAATTTAAAGTATGTAGCGCTCACCCCTAAATAGCCTGGTGATTTGGCCCCTAGGGCTCTTTCCCCAATACATGCACTAGCAGCCAGGCACACAGCCTCAGTCACTCTTCCGGCTCAGTGATCGGTCTAGGGGCATTCTTTTTGATGCTTTATTGAGAAAAACGTGAACCTGGAAGGGTGCAGGGTAACCATGGGATACTCCGGTAATGTTAAGTAATAACTTGAGGACACCTATCTTCCTCCTAAAGATTCTGAGCACAGTCCTTGTCCCAGTAAATAATCAGCTGAGCTACATAGGGACACCACGAACCATGTCCACTTTTAAGTACCTGCATGCAAGAGGAATGACAGCAGCACACAGTAACTGGAATCTCACACAATGGTCTGTACACACCAGGGGCGGACTGACAACTCATGGGGCCCCCGGGCAGTAGGGGATCATGGGGCCCCTGTGTCCTTGCCCAAACTCAAAAAAGCCTATGAAAAAGGTACCAGGGGCATCTCATGGGGTCCCATTCTGACCCCGGGCCCTCGGGCAGTGCCTGAGTTTCCAAATGGTCAGTCTGCCTCTGGTACACACTAATGCCTTTGGATAGATGATGCCTCCTTCCAATTTCTGCCAGACATATCTCCTCAGACCAGATCACCAAAAGAAGTGCCTCAGTCAGCTCCAGCAGAGTTTGCTGGAATAGGCCCTCCGAGCTAGCACAGCTGGAACCTCATTGAGCAAAATGAAGAAGCACAACTTGGATTGCCCATAAAGGGCGGCAGCCCTTCGGGCTGGTATCTCCTCCTCCTGGACAAGAACCCCTCTGCTTCAGGCCTCAGTCTATTTATGCTCCCTTCCAGCCACCACCTGGGCACCTTCCTCCTGGGTTTGGCTGGGACCACATTCATTTTCATACTGTAGATTTGCTACTCCCAGCCTACTGTTTTCCAGAACCATCCAGAAAATAGGGGAAGCAGGTAAACCTACAGAACTAAAGAACTAAATTTACCTAACCTAGCACCTATCTAGGAAGGTGCTACAAGTGGGGATGGGCAAAAAACCCATCAGTTTTCTTTTTCTGTGTCCCATTTAAGAGATTTCCCTTTATTTCTTGTCTTGTAGGCACAACAGAAAATAAGAGGAACTCTATAAAAAGTGAGGTTACCTGCTTCTTAGACTGTTATTACTGGAATAAGTGTCTCCATTGGAAGATTTCCCCTCTATTCCTGTTGTGATGACAATTTAGGATTTAACCATTAGCCGCCCGGCCTATAGCCGTTTGGCGGCTGCAAAAATGTTTCAGCTTTCCGGGTGCACGCCATTTGGCGTGCTCCCGCCAATGCGCAGTTTGCGCGGTTGCAGAGCTGCGCAGAGGCGCGATCTGTCATCGGCCGTGTACCTCGGACACGGCCGATGACAGATCTGAGTACCGGCCCCCGTTGCCGGTACCATGTGATCTGCTGTGACCAATCACAGCAGGTCACATGACAGTTGTATACAATGGATGGCTTCATTCATGCCATCCATTGTAAAATAGTGTCTAGCTGTGAATGGTCACAGCAGGTCACATGCACATGTCATGTGATTAGCTGTGGCCAAATCACAGCTAAGCACAAAAAAAAAAAACCAAAAAAAAAAACCGAATGAATAGATTTCATTCAGGTAAATGCTTGCTTCTAGCAAAGTAATTCTTTGCTATAAGCAAACTGTGTAAAAAAAAAAATACTGATCACTTCCCCAAAGTAGTGCAATGTTACTATGGTAACATTGTACTACTTTGGTCATAGTAAAATATGAAAATTTTTTTTAAAAAAATGTAATAAAAAAAAAAAAAAAAAAAAAAAAAATATATATATATATATATTTTTCATACTGTCACCAGTCAGTGTCCCTGTTCACCACCATGCCAGTTATATGATGATGCTGTACTGCACTGGTGACAGTATGTAAAAAAAAAAATAGTGAAAATTATTTTTTTAATTTTTTCATTTTCCGAAAAATTATGACAAAAAAAATACAACTTCAAAAAACTCGCCATGTCTGTTATAGAGTACGTCGGACTGTCTACTCTGCAAAAAGGGGTCATTTGAGGATATCTTTACCAGGGGCGGACTGACAACTCATGGGGCCCCTGGGCAATAGGGGATCATGGGGACTTGCTCAAATTCAAAAAAGCCTATGAAAAAGGTACCAGGGGCATCTCATGGGGCCCCCTACTGACCCCGGGCCCTTGGGCAGTGCCCGAGTTTCCAAATGGTCAGTCCGCCCCTGATCTGTACTATTCTGACATTCTTGGACCTCAAGAAATGTGATTGGCTGTCAGTACTTCAGGATTGATCAATATTCAGATCTATACCATAGTTTGTGAACTCTATAACTTTCCTACAAACTAAAAAATACATCCTAATTTGGGTTATTTTCACCAAAGACATGTAGCAGAATACATCTCGGCCTAAATTTATGAAGAACAATTATTTATTTGTAAACGTTTATAACAGAAACAAAGAAAAACGTGGGTTTTTTTTCAAAATTTTTGGTCTTTTTTTGTTAATTTAGCAAAAAATAAAAACCCCAGCGGTGATTAAATACCACCAAAAGAAAGCTCTAGTTGTGTGAAGAAAATGATAAAATTTTAGTTTGGGTACAATGTTGTATGACCGCGCAATTGTCATTCAAAATGTGAGAGCGCTGAAACCTGAAAAATGGCCTGGGCAGGAAGGTGTAAAATTGCCCGGTATTGAAATGGTTAAATTGTATAGTGTATGGCCACTTTTAGACACCTAAAATCTCCTAGTTGCGCTTTCAGTGTCATTAACTGTTAACAGCACACCAAGCACAGAAGCAAACACACATTTTGCCACATGCAAAAAAACGTGTGACAAATGCAGCGAAACGTGCAGTAAAAAACTTGCAACTTACACCACTCCAAAATGTCCCATGAGCTTCTTTGCCACGTGTAGAGCAGCCCATTGAAATCAACAGTCTGCTTTACTAGAGAAATGAGCCAAAAAATTTGTGCTCCAACTACTCTCGGTGTGAATGGGACCTGAAAGTGAAGTTGTTGCTGTGACAGAATGCGGCGTCTGACCCCCGCCCTTCTCACCAACTTGTGACCTAGCAGTAACCAGGGGCGGACTGACCATTTGGAAACTCGGGCACTGCCCAAGGGTCCAGGTTCAGTAGATGGCCCCATGAGATGCCCCTGGTACTTTTTTTTTTGAGTTTGGGCAAGGACACAGGGGTCCCATGATCCCTTATTGCCCGGGGGTCCCATGAGTTGTCAGTCCGCCCCTGGCAGCAACACTATAATATTAGCATAAGCGTCTGTAATACACACTGCCACCACAGACAGATATACATACAGTAGCACTCTTCAGATACAGGGATTCTTTAGTTTGCATTAAAAGCTTTAGAGACAGTTTCAACACTTTTCAAAAAAATAGGATTTATTACTAAAAAGGTCAAAATGGTGCAATTAAATATTTACAGAAAAAGATGTAACAAAGATAAAAAGAGAACAAGAAAACAACAGAGAAATAAAAGAAAGGAGTTCAGAAGGCAGAATACTTGCACTGTCCTTGGTTTGAGCAGAGTCCAATTGTCCGAACAAAAAGATTGCCTTGGCTCTCAAGTCTCTTAGATGGTTTCTGATTGATGTTAAAGAGCCTTTTTTTTTAATCCAGGCTGTCAGACTTTTTCTATCATATCAAAGGGGTGTCTCCTGAGAACAAATGACCAATCATCCAGTTTGGGGATGGGTGTTAGGCGGTAACCGAGGTTATAACCAAATCCCTTAAAATTTCATACTAAGGTCAATAACCTTCAATAGGTACAGGTAGCATCCTAGCAACTGGCAGATTAATATTCAGAATTATATTCCAAATGCAAAGATACCAAACATAGCATACCCTTGTCACTCAGGATAAAAGAGACTGCTTCTTCTCTCTTGTAGGCACTAATATAGTCATGCAAGGTCTCGTTTGACTCATATTAAAATGACCTATCCAAATATATACTTCATATTAATGTGCCCAGTTCCTGCTGAAATTTATGAATTGTATGAAAAATGACTCAAGTGGAATGTACGTTTTATGGCACGCTGTAGCTCTGATGGCCTAACAGGTCATGACTGACTGAGTTATTGTTTTACGATTGGGCAGAGGAAAGTGGTTTTTCAAAGAAGACCCCTTGAACCAGACTAATTAGTGGGTTACAGCCCTGGAGCTCATCTAGCTGTGTTTTATTTAGGATAAGGGGCCCCTTTGACCTCTGTTCACTTACAGCCTCACATTCCATTCAAAAGGGAGGAGGGAGGACAGGAGAGAACATGGCTGAGGCTGCATTCACATCTGTGTGTTTCTGAATGCATGGCAAATGGCACAGAAAATGTGAACTTTGCCATGTATTTCATAAATATGCTGCAAACATCCATCATGTTTGTGCTGTCATTACATATTTAAGTCAACCCAAGTGCTGGAAACGCACCAAAAAAAAGCGGTGACGCTGCAAAAAGTTCTGGAGCTTCTCTGGGTCGATTTTTGCGCATACGGCAGCCCATTCAAGCGAGTGGGCTGCCCTATGGGTGACAAGTGAAAATGCTCCAAAACACCCAATGTGTCCAACGGGAATGTGAGTTTTCAATATGTGGAGATGTGAACGGGGCGTGACAACTGAGTGTCTCCATCCACTCCCTCCTGTGTACTTGTAAAAAGATCGCCATGCACTATACAATCTGATCTGTACAATCTCTGTACAATTTCCTGTAGCTATACCAGAACTATGGAATAAAAGGACACGCCTGAACAATCTATTCAATTTGTATCAAATCAGACAGGCCCTTGTACTACATAGCTGATGGGAGATCCAAAGGACATTGCTCAATCAGATTGTATAGAAAGTGGGTGGAAGCAGGGGTGGACTGACCATTTGGAAACTCGGGCACTGCCCGAGGGCCCAGGGTCAGTAGGGGGCCCCATGAGATGCCCCTGGTACCTTTTTCATAGGCTTTTTTTGAGTTTGGGCAAGGACACAGGGGCCCATGATCCCCTATTGCCTCGGGGGCCCCATGAGTTGTCAGTCCGCCCCTGGGTGGAAGGTAGTATTGTAATGAGGGAGGTGTGGGCCAGAGTGGTGAACACACCCTATCACACTATGTTGTGATACAACAGGGAAGTGAAGGCTTCTGGGAGATGGACTACAGGAAGCGAATGCTGAAAGATTATCTACAGGAAGTGATGGAATGTAAAAATCATTTAACCGCTTGCCAACCCGCCGCAGTGTTTTTACTGCGGCAGGGTGGCACCTGTACGCACAGCGCCGTCTTTTAACGTCGCTGTGTAAAACAGGTAGGGGGCGCGCGTGAGGCAGCGGGTGTCCATCACCGGCTCCCGGCGGGTCATTTCCCGCCGGGTGCCGGTGATTACAAGTAATCACTGACAGATAGCACGGTCGCAGTGTTTACATTGCAGCTCTGCTATCTGTCAGTTCAGAGCACGCTGAACCTGAGAGAAGACTTTATCTCTGGGGATCAGCGTGTTCCTGTGACGTACACCCCCCACCCCCTAGTAAAACACTCCCCTCACACAGTTAACCCTTTCATTACCTAATAAAAGTTAACCCCTTCCTCTCCAGTGCCATTAGTACAGTGTTAGTGTTTTTTTTTGCACTGATCACTGTATTGGTGTCACTGGGGATGTCAGTGACCCCAAGTCAGTTCCCCCCCAGTGTTAAAATGTCCGCCATAAGTCGCTGATCACTGTCATAAATCGTTGATCACCGCCATAAGTCGCTGATCGCCGCCATTATTAGTATAATTAAAAAAAAATCCCAGTATCTTTCCCGCCATTTGTAAACGCTATAACTTTCACGTAAACCAATTAATTTACACGTATTGGGGTTTTTTTTTAAGCAAAGACATGTCACAGAATACATTTTGGCAGAAATTTATGACTAAATTTGATTTTTAAATTTTTTATACTGGACATGTTTTATAGCAAAGTCCAAAATATTGTTTTTTTCTCAAAATTGTCAGCCTTTTTTTTTCATATTGCAAAAAATAAAAAACGCACAGGCAATCAAATACCACCGAAAGAAAGCTCAATTTGTGAGAAAAAAAGGATGTAAATTTCATTTCTGTACCGTATTGCATGACCGCGCAATTGTCCGTTAAACTAGCGCAGTGCTGTATAGCAGAAAAATGGCGTAAATTGTAGTATTTATACCATAGTTTGTAGACGCTATAACTTCCACACAAAGCAATCAATACACACTTAGTGGGATTTTTTTTACCAGAAACATGGAGCAGAATACATTTTGGCCTAAATTTATAACTAACTTTGAGTTTACTATATATTTTTTATAGCTGAAAGTAAAAAATAGCGTTTTTTTCCAAAATTTTTGGTCTTTTTTTGTTTATAGCGTGAAAAATAAAAAGCGCACAGGTGATCAAATACCACCGAAAGAAAGCTCTATTTGTGTGAAAAAAGGACGTATATTTCGTTTGGGTGCAGCGTTGCATGACCACGCAATTATCAGTTGAATTAGTGCAGTGCCGAGTAGCAAAAAGAGGCCTGGTCATTAAGGGGGGTAAATCCTCTGGAAGGCAAGTGGTTAAAAAGTCCAAATAAGAGATTTTAAACCTCCTGTGGATAAGGTAAGTGAGAGAAAAGCACATCGGGATGGCTGGGCCAGAAATAACATAGGAAAACACTTCTATTTATTATGAAAAGTGAGTGTAAGGGACCTCCTAGCGGTACCTCTAGCAATCCACTGGTCAGGTGCTTCCAGAGCGTGGAGTCTAAGTCCCGGAGCACTTGTTCACCAGGGCCCCTGATGGTGGGGATGGACTTGGAGCACTCCGAGACCAGGTTGCGACTACTGGGCACACCCACCAATGGTAGAGGTATCTGCCGAGGGCTCCCGCAGAGTAAGAGCCTGATGTGAGGAGGTCGGGCGATCCCGACGGGATGGATGGCTGAGCAGGTGCAGGGTCAAACAAGCCGGGTCGGGAGCCGTGGGGTCTGCGAGGTACAAAACAGCGGGCAGAGAACAGTCGGGTCACATGCCAGGTCAGCAACAGTAGATCAGAACAAACAGGGGGCATCCAGGAGAGAGGTCAGGCAAGCCAAGGGTCAGGGCAGGAGAGTACAGCAATGTCAGAAGCAATCCGGGTCAGCAACTATCCAAAACACAGGTACACAGATCAGGGAACAGAAAAGGACCAAACGGCAACCAGTGACAGCTCAGGGCGATTTAAATACTGTCATTGGTGCCCGGTGCGCATCCGTGTCTCCCAGTGCGCATGTGCAAGTTTGCCGCCGCGGCCGGCCCGGACCTAGTGCCCGCATCCCCGTGCGAGGCGGCGCAATGCGCCTGCGCGGGGACCAACGCCGCGGTGATCCCTGACAGTGAGATTCTGCCCGAAAAGGTGGACTTATCCTTTAATATTTTACCTCCTGGTTACGGTTGCAGTTGTCACCGGGGGCAAATAGAGGAGTGAATCTCTCTAATTGGAACACAGACATCAACCTGACAGGGGTTCTAGCCCTTCCACACTCCACACTCGTTTACTCTTTGACAATGGACTTGGATCATCATGGCAGCTTGGCTGGTTAGATGGTCTTTGGTCTTCAAAGAAGTGATATAGTTGCAAAGTGGGGGCCCATCTAGAAGTATGGTGCTTCACCATTGGTGCCAGTTGTTTTAAAGAAGGTTTGGTCCCTTGGGAAGTCAAGAATGGTCAATTGTGGAACTGTCCCCAAGCTGTATTGGTGTATCTGGAAACAAAGGTAGATGTTAGTCAAGCTTTTTTGGCTATTGAACACCAAAGACCTCATATGATAACCAACAGTTGTTATGTTATATATGTTATGTTATGTATCGCTTCTCGGCCTTTTGGCTAAGATCAAGTGTAGTATCTGTTCTTATCAGTGTCCAGTGGGGGTGCCCCGGCCATTCTAGCTTTACAGGGATGGCTGTTGTATAGTACCCTCACTGGTATGATGGGGGTCTGGAAGGCTAGTACTGGGGGGACAGAAACCGGGGAGCCCACGAGTTAAGCTGGGGCCCTGGGAGTAATTCCCCCGAGGAGACCGGAAGGACCCAGTACCTCCTGATTTGGACAGATCTACCTTGTCTGGCCAGGGGCTGAGAAGGCAGAAAGTCCGCAAACTCAGTGCCCCCTGAGTAGACGCCCTCAGGGGTGCCACTAGTAACACCTGGGTGTGGGACCCCACTGTGTGAAGATGCCACATGGTCACTGTTTTTACACTCTTTTTGCACAGCGCCCTTAGACCAGGCCTTTTGGCTAGGATCAGGGCAATTTTTGCTACAGGCCTCAGGGCCTGGTCTGTGCACAATTTGGCACGGTACCACTTTTTTATTTTCTATTTATTTAATTTATTCACTCCCACGTTTTGTCACTTTTTTCTTGCTTATGTGTGTGTTTTTCACAGGATGGAGGGTGTGGGTCCTCGGGCCTTCCCTGAAGTCTAGGGGGAGGATGTGTGGCCTTTTGGTTCCTTCCTCCCCTGATCCCTAGGGGGTTTTTCTCTTCGGGAGAGCCCCCTGACCAAGTACTGGATGTCCGGCTTCGGCTGGGCATAAGGAACAGTGGTCCACCAGGCCTTTTGGCCAGGAGGACCAAATGGGAACCTTGTCCCTGTCAGGAGCTTCGTGCCCCGGGGGATCAGGGTAGTGGTCCAACCCCTTCGGGGGTAGGACAAAGCACACCCCTAAGTGCACTTTTTCGTGTGGTGTTCGCACTTGCACTTTTTTTGTGATCACTTACGGGTTTTTTCATTCTAGTTTGCACGTTTGCGGACTTAAAAAAAAAACAGTTATGTTATTTATTGGTTTTACTTGGTTATTGTTGATGTGAACCATTCATGGTTTTGTGGTTCCTGTAGCCATCTAAATTCATATCACGCATTCCGCGTGTTCATCGGAAATTTTAACAAGGAGAACATTAACATATCCATTAGTCAAGAGCTATCTGATTATATTTCACCGGCATAAGATTTAATATTGTATCTCCCACACGAGGAGATCCTTTACAGCAGTGCCTGGAGCAGCAGCAAGTTAACAAGCCAAGAGCTTGTGGTTCGGTGATGGGCCTGGTAATAAGTCATTATTAAAATAGAAAGCAGTGGGAGACATCGAGAGATAGAAACACTACCCAGAATGCTCCTGACCTACATTCAGCTGAATAGACGTTTCACTCATTCAGGCTGGTGCTGCTTATGCTGATCTGATGGAATTAGAGGAAAACTAATCTTAAATTTCTTTTTTTTTTGGTTTGTATGTGAATTTCATCAGCCTAAAAAAATAACGAAAGGCAAAACTTAAAAAAAAAAAAATCACAGAGGTCACATGGTACAAGGCTATTCACAACAGCCTTGTACCATGTGACAAGCTGTGACCAATCACAGCTCTCACAGTATTTCCCAATGGCTGCAAGAATGCAGCTAGAGAGGAGGAGAAAGTATTGCTTTTACAGCCTTTATAGATGTAAAAGCAATCAGTGTAAAAAAAAAAAAAAAAAATCACAGAGGTCACATGGTACAAGGCTATTCACAACAGCCTTGTACCATGTGACAAGCTGTGACCAATCACAGCTCACACAGTATTTCTCAATGGCTGCAAGAATGCAGCTAGAGAGGAGGAGAAAGTATTGCTTTTACAGCCTTTATGAGTGTAAAAGCAATCAGTGTAAAAAAAAAAAAAATCTTCATCACCCCCCACAAGTAGTGACAGTGTACACTATGGTGACACTGTACTGCTAGGGTGACAGTATGTTAATTTAAAAAAAAAAATAAAATTATATATATATAGATTTATGAAGAAAGATTATGTATTTGCAAAATTTTATAAGAAAAACTCTTTTTTTCAAAATTTTTGGACTTTTTCATTTATATAGCAAAAAAAAAATTAACATCCCAGTGGTGAATAAATTTACATTTGGAAAGAATGGTGAAGGGTTAGAACCACTATCGCTGTGTTTTAGGGAGATCTCCTCTCTCTGCCTGTTCTGATCACCAACGTGATTGGTAAATCAAAATTGTGATGAGACCAGAACAGGAATAGAGGGGAAATCTTCCAATGGGGACATTTCACCAAAATGCATTGGTTTCTATCAATGTATTGTACTCATAGGTCTGCCTACTAGCTTGAAGTTGAATTTTACTGATTTATTTATTTTTTAAATCAGGACCAAGGAGAGTACATATTTGAATGATAATGGTCCTGTATGCTGGTGGCTGCTCTGTTCCTTGAAATTCCCCTGTCCCTGGATACCGACACAGCTGTGATCTTCTGGTGCTGTAGGGATTAGTAGGAGCGGCTGAACCTGTCAAAGGCACTCGCCAAAATTGCTGTCTATGTCCACCCTCCTCCTCCATTCATAGACTTGTATTGTCAGTTCCTGCAAAATAAAACAGTTCCCTGAATGGAGGACGGGCAGATGAATGAAAGGTCTGTCTCCTCCATCCAGCACTTTTCAGTCTCCATGCACACTAGTGGTTTGTTAAGTTCCTAGAAGCTGTTATCACCATTTTTTCTGCTTCTAGAAAGTAATAGTGTTTTCCTTTGTGTCCATGCACACTATTTTAGGCTAGCTTCAGCATTTAGGTGAAGAAAAAAATTGTCTTTGTAGAGTTTTTGGAGCATTTTTCTGCTGAAAAGAAATGCTGACCTCTCCTAAAACACTACTGAAAGGCTACTAAAAAGCTCCTAACAGCTTTTTTTCCCCTACATGTACTGTAAAAACACTAATAAATGCTAACTCCTAAAGGCTCCTAAGCGCTGCTAAATGCTACTAAAACGCTACTTAACCACTTGGGCTTGAGAGGATTTACCCCCCTTAATGACCAGGCCTCTTTTTGCTACTCGGAGCTGCACTAATTCAACTGATAATTGCGCGGTCATGCAATGCTGCACCCCAACGAAATTTACGTCCTTTTTTTCACACAAATAGAGCTTTCTTTCGGTGTAATTTGGTCACCTGTGCGCTTTTTATTTTTCACGCTATAAACAAAAAAATGCCAAAAATTTTGAAGAAAAACAATATTTTTTACTTTTAGCTGTAAAAAATATATAGTAAACTCAAAGTTGGTTATAAATTTAGGCCAAAATGTATTCTGCTACATGTTTTTGGTAAAAAAAATCCCAATAAGTGTATATTGATTGCTTTGTGTGAAAGTTATAGCGTCTACAAACTATGGTATAGATACTGCAATTTACGCCATTTTTCTGCTATACAGCGCTGCGCTAGTTTAACGGACAATTGCGCAGTCATGCAATACGGTACATAAATGAAATTTACATCCTTTTTTTCCCCACAAATTGAGCTTTCTTTTGGTGGTATTTGATCGCCTGTGCGGTTTTTATTTTTTGCGCTATAAAAAAAAAGCTGACAATTTTGAGGAAAAAAAAAACAATATTTTGGACTTTTTGCTATAAAATATGTCCAGTAAAAAAAAAAATGCAAAAATCAAATTTAGTCATAAATTTCTGCCAAAATGCATTGTGCGACATGTCTTTGCTAAAAAAAAACCCAATACGTGTAAATTAATTGGTTTACGTGAAAGTTATAGCGTTTACAAATGGCGGGAAAGATACTGGGATTTTTAGGGTTTTTTTTATACTAATAATGGCGGCGATCAGCGAATTATGGCGGCGATCAGGGACTTATGGCAGCGACCAGCGAATTATGGCAGGACTGCGGGACTGCGGCGGACATTCTGACATTGGGGGGTACTGACTTGGGGTCACTGACATCCCCAAAAACACTAATACAGTGATCAGTGCAAAAAAAAAAACCACTGACACTGTACTAATGGCAATGGGGAGGAAGGGGTTAACTTTATTTTGCAGGGAAGAGTTATAGGAGTGAGGGGAGTGTTTTACTAGGGGGAGGGGGTGTGTACTGGATGGGACAAGGTTGATCGAGAAAGAGAAACTGTTCTTTCTTGATCAGATCATCCTCGAGCTGACAGGGAAGTGACAGACAGCACAGCTACTGCAGCTGTGCTCTCTGTCACTGTTTGCCGCTGATCGCCGGGAAACAGCCGCTAAGGAGCGGCTGTGACCCAGCGACTGACATCTGCGGCTGTGATCCGCGGGACAGATAGGGCGGCGGCGCGCCTTGCGCACGCCCCCTATTTGTTTACAAAACACACATTTTAAAACGTGGTTTTGCCTGCGAGTGCCGCCCTGCCGCCGTATATATGTACAGTGGCTGGGCGGCATGTAGTTAAAAAAAGCTATTACCAGCGTTTTTTATCCAGCTTTTTTTTAGCTTAACCACTTCCCGTCCGGCCCATGTATATAAACGGCCGGACAGGAGCAGTGCAGGGGCGGGTGGCCATTTATAAACATCCTTCCCCGCTTCCCAGGGAGCACGCAGCACCGTGATCCGTGGTAATGGCAGTGATCCGTGACTTATGAGTGGGACTGTGATAGTGTGGCAGTCAATCTGGCGTTAGCTGACTGTGGCAGGGAGAGACGCTAACTAAAACTGACATCAATAGTGACACTAATAAAATGATCAGTGCTAATACTGTACAATGTCACTGTACTAATGACATGGGCTGGGAAGGGGTTAACATCCAGGGGCAATCAAAAGGTTAATTGTGTGCCAACTTTTTGAGACGGGAGCGAGGGATGCCTATTAGCAAAAGTATGTAGGCATAGGACACACACCCTGCCACGCCCCCTTAAAATGAGAATTATACAAAAAAATGATTAGTTAAACCCACAAGTGCTCTTTTTATACCACTACTATCCCTTTATACTGGCTTTTGAAATTTACAAATGCAGCAATTTAGAAATTAAATGAAAGGTTTAGCATTGAGAAACACTTTTTGAAAGCTAAAAAGTGCATTTTCTATACAAATATATAGATCACACCAAAATGAGGGACAGATGAGGAAGAAAGAGGGACAGAGGGACTTTGTTCTAAATTAGGGAGCTATGGTAATGTGTGGAATAGATGTAGCTGTCTTTTTTCCCTGCTTTGCAGGGACAAAAAACAGCCATGTTGCTGCTCTGTCTCAGCAGCTCTGTGCTGCTGTTAGTAAACACAGGGCTCCATGCTGTGATTCACTATGCCAATCGCCAGATCCTGTCCATAAATCATAAATTGGCTGGGACCTGCTGACCGAGGTGGGGGGGAGGGGCGCATGTGTGTGTCCTATACCTGTAAATGCTGGATCACATCTATGTACGTGATCCAGTGCAGATGGGCCACCCGTTCGCAGTACAAGCACAGTGGGCGGTCCGGAAGCAGTTAAATTGTATTGTAGCGCTCGTTGTACTGATCTACAATAATTACATATGAATGCTGATCTTCAGCTCCCAAACAGCTACTCGAAAAATGCACAAGGTCATCTTAATTGCCTCTAAAGTACAAGAAACATTTATCTCAGGTGTGAAGCTTTGTTTGGGATATAATGGAATGAGTACCAGTCACTTCAGTAGATTCTGAAACAGAAACACGTTTATTGCACAAAGCAATATAAGAAGGAAGAGAGGTCTAGATCAGAAATTGCCAAAAATACATGATGCACCCTCCTAGTTAGATAGAGGGAGCTAGCTATATATTTTTTGATAGAAGGCTGAGTAGCAGCCTGGGTGATAGAGGAGCCAAATTTGGATCAGGGCTGAGAGGTTCTGCAGATCAGCTCACTGATCTCTCCCCCTGATCTAGAGACGTGGAGAAGTTTCTAGAGCTCAGTGGGGGAATGAGAAGCTGGTCTTCACTCTTGAGGTATCCTGGCCAATCTCCAGGCAGGAGGCTTGGCATGGGGTCAGGACAGCCCGTAAGAGTGTCTGAGTGTGCTCAGAGGCTGGAGAGTTTGGGTGGAAGGTGTGAGGAAGCCTGACATTCAGGAGCCTAGGAGGGGGCCCAGTGGAAAGAAGCCGACCTGTAGGCTGGGTCTTAGACAGGAGGGCTACTTGTGGAGCCAGGAAAGGAGCCAGCTCAGCAGAAGGCCTGGAGGCAGCCACCTGCCTAGACCAGCTCGCAAAAAAGACTAATTTAGTAATCCTACACCCCCTGGGCCAGCTAAGGGGAAAAGAGCACTCTGGTGGGAAACTTGATTAGCTCCTTACCCAGGAATGTTCATCTTAAAGTGGCAGGCACTGGATCCCCTTCCTCCAGACAGCTGGATAAAGAAGAAGAGTTATCTGGGGTCTGGGGTGGTACACCATGAGAGGCTGGAGAGCTCTCCCAGAAGAGAAGTTCTGTCTTTGGACTTGTATATAGTTACCAGGATATTGTCCTCAGTTTGCAGTTCCTTTGGGCATCCCATACACCCCTTACCCTATCCAAGTTCAATTCCCTAATAAAACTAAAAAATAACCAAGCTTCACTGGAACTAAGAGACCAAGACCAACCCCTGAAAAACAACCCCACACCATAATCCCCCTCCACCATACTTTACACTTGGCACAATGCAGTCAGGCAAGTACCATTCTCCTGGCAACCACCAAACCCAGAAACATCAATCGGATTGCCAGACAGAGATGCGTGATTCATCACTCCAGAGAACACATCTCCACTGCTCTAGAGTCCAGTGGCAGCGTGCTTTACACCACTGCATCCGACGCTTTGCATTGCACTTGGTGATGTAAGGCTTGGATGCAGCTGCTCAGCCATGGAAACCCATTCCATGAAGCTCTCTACGCACTGTTGTTGTGCTAATCTGAAGGCCACATAAAGTTTGGGGGTCTTTAGCTATTGACTCTGCAGACAGTTGGTGACTTCTGCGCACTGTGCGCTTCTGCATGCGCTGACCCCACTCTGTCATTTTACATGGCTACCACTTTGTGGCTGAGTTGCTGTTGCTCCCAGTTGCTTCCACTTTGTTACAATACCACTAACAGTTGGCCGTGGAATATTTAGTAGCCAGGAAATGTCACGGATGGACTTATTGCACAGGTGACTACCTATCACGGTACCACGCTTGGAGTCACTGAGCTCCTGAGAGCGACCCATTCTTTCACAAATGTTTGTAGAAGCAGTCTGCATGCCTAGGGGCCTGATTGTATACACCTGTGGCCATGGAGGTGATTGGAACACCTGAATCCAATGATTTGGAGGGCGGGGCCAATACTTTTGCCAATATAGTGTATATCCTATTTACTATATCCAAAATGAAAAAAAAAAAGATTTTGCCTTTAGTTTTACTTAAAATATTGTTAATATTCTTCTCTTCTACTCCAATTTGCAGCACAGGAGATAAGCACCTAATCTGATACAGGTAACTCCAGCTCACGCAGCTTGGCCTTAGATGACCTCTACACCAGAGTCAGCTTACAAAATCAATGCAAAGAGAAAAAAATACAAACGGATGCTGGAAAGTAAAAATATCTTTTATCGAACCAGAGCAGACACAGCTGTAAGGTATGTTTCACATGGGAGAAGATGATACGTCAACAAATGATATGTAAGTCATGTGACTCCCGGGGGGGGGGACTCGAGCGGGAAGTATCAAGATACACTTCTAAATATTGGTTCTTCACTATCTATTTTGAATTTCTGTACATAAATAGCATCATCAAATTCCATACTTATTTTTAGGTCACCTCAGTCACGGCCCCAGAGGAGCTCCAATCACCACAGTGGCAAAAGTTAATAGGTTCATGTAAAGCTGAACTCTGGGATAACCAGATATTGTCCAAGTACAAGAGTCATGTCTATTCTTACTTGGCAAGAGAAGAGCTACTTTCAGGGCTTTCTGTCAGCCGTAACGAGTGGAACTCAGTACCGTCACTGCTCTGTCCAACTTGTCACTGTTAACACAGAAGCCAGTAAGAGAAGATTGTTTTCTGCACTACTTACTTCCTCTGCCGGCTTCTGTGTTTACCAATGCTCTCTGGACAGAGTGGCTGGGCTCTGCACTGTGAGATGGCTCTGTACTCTGTGGGTGGGGGGCTCTGCACTCTGTGGGGGTCTCTGTACTTTGTCTAGCGTCTCTGTATGTGGGATGGCTCTGAACTGTGGGGAGGGGGGTTCTGTACTCTGGGGGGGGGCTCTGTACAGTGTGTGGTGGGCTTTATACTTTGTGGATGGCTCTGTACTGTGGAGGGGGGCTTTATACTGTGTGGGGGGCTCTGTACTGTGTGGGTGGGCTCTGTACTTTGAGGGAGGCTCTGGACTGATTAGGTGCGTTTCTGTACTGTGTGTGAGGAGTGAGCTTTGTACTGGGTCAATGGCCTCTATTGTATGTAGCACCCTCCTAGTTGGGCTGCTAGGTAAATTAAATTTTTGGCTCCTTCTGTAACTAGAGGATGTGACGCGAGTCACTTTGTGTGGGGGGCCCATGGAACCCAGCTTACTTTGGAGAGGTGGGGAGACCCCTGTCTCAGCTCCCCATATCCCTATTATGTGTGAGCCACCCTGTGCCTGTTAGGGGTACAGGGTGATCTGTCCTAATATTGTGTAGACATGTATAGGTGGGGTGGTGTGTTTTTTTCTGCTAGACAAACGCTCCAAAAAACTATACAAAAACAATTTTTTTCTGCTTCTAGACGGTGAAGCTTAAAAAATGCTAATAGCCTAAAGCAGTGTGCATGGACACACAGGAGAATGTTATTTAGCTTCTAGGAGCAGAAAAAAATGCTAATTACAGCTTCTAGGTGTTTAAAAAAAAAACACTAGTGTGCATGGAGCCTTAAAGACCAACCTCTAGACCACGTGTCAAATGCAAGGCTGGGGGGCCAAATCCGGCCTGCCAGGCCATTTCATGTAGCCCTTGCAATTTTCCTGCAGCTGCGGCGCCCCTACCTTGTCTCAGCAGAGAGGAGGACAGAACTCCTTCACCAGGTCTTGTATGTCTCTCTGCAGCCACAGCACCTCCTCATCTCCTCCGCCGACTATCATTCAGTAGACTCTGGCAACTGACTCCAGCCCTCCTCTGGTCCTCCTCCAGACCCTGCTATTTTTGCTTCCCAGCTTCTTCTTGACAGCAGTACAAGGTAAGGGGGGGTCCTCTGTGATATAGGGGAAGATGGGGGCCCTTGAAATCTGATGGTGTGGGGGCTCTTGACCTCTGATGGAAGGGGGTTGGTGCTCTGGGCATCCAATCTTACATATACAACCGGCCCTTTGAGGGCAACCATAATGCTGTTGCGGCCCACAATGAAATGGAGTTTGGTACCCCTGCCCTAGACTAATTAATGAGCTGGAGTGAGTGGACTGTTGCTGTGTGCCTGGCTGCCTCTGCACTGCTTTGGGGAAAGAACCTGATCTTCCACAGCAGCCCCTACAAGGGTAATGCTACATGTGTGTCAGTGGGCTCTTTACTGTGTGTGTGTGTGGGGGGGGGGTGTCTGTATTGTGTTTAGGAGGGGATCTGTTGTGGGTAGGTGGGCTCTGTACTGTGGGGGGCAGGCTCTGTACTGTGTGGTGGGCTCTGTACCCTGTGGGGTGGGAACTTTGTACTGGGTAGGTGGGTTCTGTACTGGGGGGCTCTGTATTGTTAGGGGAGCTCTGTACTATGTGGGGTGGGGTGGAACTATGTACATGGTAGATGGGCTCTGTACTGGGTAGGTGGGCTTTGTAATGTGGGAGGGGGGGCTCTGTAATGTGAGGGGAGCTCTGTACTCTGTGGGGTGGGGGGTGGGGGGACTCTGTACTGGGTAGGTGGGCTCTGTACTCTGTGGGGTGAGGACATCTGTACTGGGTAGGTTGGCTCTGTACTGTGAGGGGAGCTCTGTACTGGGTAGGTGGGCTCTGTATTGTGGGGGGAGCTCTGTACTCTCTGGGAGGGGGGACTCTGTACTGGGTAGGTGGGCTCTGTACTGTGGAGGAGGGGGGACTCTGTACTGGATAGGTGGGCTCTGTAATGTGGGGGAGGGGGGACTCTGTACTGGGTAGGTGGGCTCTGTACTGTGGGGGAGGGGGGGACTCTGTACTGGGTAGGTGGGCTCTGTAATGTGGGGGAGGGGGGACTCTGTACTGGGTAGGTGGGCTCTGTACTGTGGGGGGGACGACAACTCTGTACTGGATAGGTGGGCTCTTTACTGTGGGGGGGACTCTGTACAGGGTAGGTGGGTTCTGTACTGTGAGGGGGGGGGACTCTGTACTGGGTAGGTGGGCTCTGTACTGTGTGGGGGGGGGACTCTGTACAGGGTAGGTGGGTTCTGTACTGTGTGGGGGGACTCTGTACTGGGTAGGTAGGCTCTGTACTGTGGAGGAGGGTGGGACCCTGTACTGGGTAGGTGGGTTCTGTACTGTGGAGGAGGGGGGGGACTCTGTACTGGGTAGGTGGGTTCTGTACTGTTGGGGAGGGGGGGGGGGGACTCTGTACTGGGTAGGTGGGCTCTATACTGTGTGGGGGGTTCTGTCCCGTGTGTGGGGGAGCTCTGTACTGTGGAGGCCATGTGAATACCTGCAGCTAGTCTCTGGGGAAATAAAGCCCGGGCTACTTTGATCCATACATACAGAATAAGGACAGATAGTGAGATTTGCACCCGGCACACAGGACATGAGCAGTGCAGAACACGATCCATACAGCCTTCTAGCATGGACTGGGCTGGTCATCAGTCTTAGATCACAATACTAATCTATCGGCAGGGAAAGGTTCCCCCATGTGAATGTTACCACTGTATGGATTGAGCTGTGTGAGCGGAGTTGTCTTTTAGGCGTCTTCCTGTATCTGGTCATGAGTACTTATCCTGCGCCGCGCCCAGCCGATGCGGAGGTCGTCCTGCTGTAATTTGTCAATAACGAGCATTTAATGTAATCTTGCGAGTTATTTCAGTACTCTGATCCCCAGCCCGGCGATCATGATTAATGCATAACTTAATGAATACATAATGTCTCCTGAGTAGGAAAATGAAGCAAAATATATTTACAACATTTAGCAGAACATCCCACAGATATGATTCCATTATTATTTCATAATATTTTTAATTAATCAAAACCATACATTTGTCTGGATTTATAATCAGACTATTTCTTTCCCCCTTCATAAGAAAAATTTTGGTTGCCTTAAAGGGCCAGTCCACCCAAAATGGATATTTTTCTTTTTTTTTGGTCGTTGAAGGAGAGTTAAAACTCCTCACTGTTTCTTCTATCTCTCGGGACAGAGCCAGTGAGATCTGTGCACTCCTGAGCATCGGGGTCTGTACACCTGCTGTGCCCATTGGGGTCCCCACCATCCCTGTGCTGGGTTCTGTACACCTGATGTGCCCATTATGAGGGGTCCCCACCATCCCTGTGCTGGGTTCTGTGGTCTGTACACCTGCTGTGCCCATTATTAGGGGTCCCCACCATCCCTGTGCTGGGTTCCCGGGTCTGTACACCAGCTGTGCCCATTATGAGGGGTCCCCACCATCCCTGTCCTGAGTTTGTGGGTTGTATACCTGCTGTGCCCATTATGAGGGGTCCCCACCATCCCTGTGCTGAGTTACCGGGTCTGTACACCAGCTGTGCCCATTATGAAGGGTCCCCACCACCCCTGTGCTGAGTTCCCGGGTCTGTCCACCGGCTGTGCACATTATGAGGGGTCCCCACCATCCCTGTGCTGAGTTCCTGGGTCTGTACACCGGCTGTCCCCATTATGAGGGGCCCCCACCATCCCTGTCCTGAGTTCTGGGGTCTGTCCACCCACTGTGCCCATTTTGAGGGGTCCCCACCATCCCTGTTGTGCGTTCCCGGGTCTGTACACCTGCTGTGCCCATTATGAGGGGTCCCCACTATCCCTGTGCTGAGTTCCTGGGTCTGTATACCTGCTGTGCCCATTATGAGGGGTCCCCACCATCCCTGTCCTGAGTTCTGGGGTCTGTCCACCCGCTGTGCCCATTATGAGGGGTCCCCACCATCCCTGTCCTGAGTTTGTGGGTTTGTATACCTGCTGTGCCCATTATGAGGGGTCCCCACCATCCCTGTGCTGAGTTCCTGGGACTATACACCTGCTGTGCTCATTATGAGGAGTTCCCACCATCCCTATCCTGAGTTTGTATACCTGCTGTGCCCATTTTGAGGGGTCCCCACCGTCCCTGTCCTGAGTCCCTGGGTCTGTACACACGTTGTGCCCATTATGAGGGGTCCCCACCATCCCTGTCGTGCGTTCCTGGGTCTGTAAACCTGCTGTGCCCATTATGAGGGGTCCCTACCATCCCTGTGCTGAGTTCCTGGGTCTGTACACCTGCTGTGACCATTATGAGGGGTCCCCACCATCCCTGTGCTGAGTTCCCGGGTTTGTACACCGGCTGTGCCTATTATGAGGGGTCCCCACCATCCCTGTCCTGAGTTCTGGGGTCTGTCCACCCGCTGTGCCCATTATGAGGGGTCCCCACCATCCCTGTCCTGAGTTTGTGGGTTTGTATACCTGCTGTGCCCATTATGAGGGGTCCCCACCATCCCTGTGCTGAGTTCCCAGGTCTGTACACCGGCTGTGCCCATTATGAGGGGGGCCCCACCATCCCTGTGCTTAGTTCCTGGGTCTGTACACACGCTGTGCCCATTATGAAGGGGGGCCCCACCATCCCTTTGCTGAGTTCCTGGGTCTGTACACCCGCTCTGCCCATTATGAGGGGTTCCCACCATCCCTGTGCGGAGTTCCCGGGTCTGTACGCCTGCTGCTCCCATTAGGGGTCCCCACCATCCTTGCTTAATTTGTATTTATTTTATAGAGAATGTAACAAGCAGGGCTGTCTTAACAGCATCATGGGCCTCTGGGCAAAGTAATGCACTGGGGCCCCTACCAGCCTACCCCAATTTACACATCTACTCTCATG
Source organism: Staurois parvus (assembly GCF_062004578.1). Lineage (NCBI taxonomy): Eukaryota > Metazoa > Chordata > Amphibia > Anura > Ranidae > Staurois > Staurois parvus. The sequence continues at coordinate 3,005,107 of NW_028317992.1, forward strand.
AATTAAAATATAAATAGTTGATAGAATTAAACATATATTAGTACTTTCTATAAAATTGATTTTGAACAATAAGAAAACATGCCATAAATCAAAGACCAATCAACACAAAGGGCACAGTACAGGGGGAGAGAGGCAGAAGGGACCAGTACAGGGAAGTCCGGGGGGGGCCCAATACTGGGATTAGGTGGACACAAATTCTGAGACTCTGCCCGGGCCATCCTGGGACAGCTTGGTAAAAAACGTGACTGTTCTGGCAAATCCGGGACAGTTGGCAAGTATGATATACTGCAATATTATCATGGGGCCCCTATGCACCTGGGGCCCCTGGGCAGTGCCCAGGGGTACCCATGCATTAGGACAGCCCTGGTAGCAGGAGGAGCTGCAGCACATAAAGGTGGGCCGGATCACCCAAAGCTCCCAAATGGACAGAAATTGGGAATTATGGCGTGGAGATCTTGCTGTAGGGTGACCCAAGACAAATAGGAAGCCAGAGGCTGAGCCAGCCCGCCAGGCTCCACCTACAAACATTGTATCACTTTTGGATGGACTGGCCCTTTAAAATAGAAAAAAAAAATCCACCACAACTTGCAATTTCTGTTTAATTTTTTATTTTGATATCAAGAATATCAAAATCTGAAGCAGTTACATGGAGTGAATACATTTCTATTCAGTTGTTGACACACAGAACACAGATCTATTCCAAAGTATAATACAGGAAACAACATTCAAATATGTATGGGATGTGAATCCCGCTCGGGGTGTGCAACATTTTCTCTGTTTGAATCACGGTTTGAATTTTCCAGATAGGGAAGGTTATGAACTGCTTATTTTTCCTCTTCCAAAACCCTCCAGAGTTTGGACAATAAGCACAATAAGCAGCGTGTTATTTAATTCATTCAGTTAAAGTGGTTGTAAATCCTTATATCCCCAGTGAAGTGACTGGCCTCAGGTTGTACCTGTTTATCTGCAAATTTCTCTTCTCTACAGCCATTCAAAGTCCAGAATTTATACCGCTTGTCTGAGCGGTCATACATAATACATCGTATACATGCAGGATCCATTATATAATACATCGTATACATGCAGGATCCATGATATAATACATTGTATACATGCAGGATCCATTATATAATACATCGTATACATGCAGGATCCATGATATAATACATCGTATACATGCAGGATCCATTATATAATACATCGTATACATGCAGGATCCATTATATAATACATCTTATACATGCAGGATCCATTATATAATACATCGTATACATGCAGGATCCATGATATAATACATTGTATACATGCAGGATCCATTATATAATACATCGTATACATGCAGGATCCATGATATAATACATCGTATACATGCAGGATCCATTATATAATACATCGTATACATGCAGGATCCATTATATAATACACCGTATACATGCAGGATCCATTATATAATACACCGTATACATGCAGGATCCATTATATAATACACCGTATACATGCAGGATCCATTATATAATTCATCGTATACATGCAGGATCCATTATATAATACATCGTATACGTGCAGGATCCATTATATAATACACTGTATACGTGCAGGATCCATTATATTATACATCTTATACATGCAGGATCCATTATATACAGTCAGGTCCATAAATATTGGGACATCGACACAATTCTAACATTTATGGCTCTATACACCACCACAATGGATTTGAAATGAAACAAACAAGATGTGCTTTAACTGCAGACTGTCAGCTTTAATTTGAGGGTATTTGCATCCAAATCAGGTGAACGGCGTAGGAATTACAACAGTTTGCATATGTGCCTCCCACTTGTTAAGGGACCAAAAGTAATGGGACAGAATAATAATCATAAATCAAACTTTCACTTTTTTAATATTTGGTTGCAAATCCTTTGCAGTCAATTACAGCCTGAGGTCTGGAATGCCTAGACATCACCAGACGATGGGTTTCATCCCTGGTGATGCTCTGCCAGGCCTCTACTGCAACTATCTTCAGTTCCTGCTTGTTCTTGGGGCATTTTCCCTTCAATTTTGTCTTCAGCAAGTGAAATGCACGCTCAATCGGATTCAGGTCAGGTGATTGACTTGGCCATTGCATAACATTCCACTTCTTTCCCTTAAAAAACTCTTTGGTTGCTTTTGCAGTATGCTTTGGGTCATTGTCCATCTGCACTGTGAAGCGGCGTCCAATGAGTTGTGAAGCATTTGGCTGAATATGAGCAGATAATATTCCCGAAACACTTCAGAATTCATCCTGCTGCTTTTGTCAGCAGTCACATCATCAATAAATACAAGAGAACCAGTTCCATTGGCAGCCATACATGCCCACGCCATGACACTACCACCACCATGCTTCACTGATGAGGTGGTATGCTTAGGATCATGAGCAGTTCCTTTCCTTCTCCATACTCTTCTCTTCCCATTACTCTGGTACAAGTTGATCTTGGTCTCATCTGTCCGTAGGATGTTGTTCCAGAACTGTGAAGGCTTTTTTAGATGTCGTTTGGCAAACTCTAATCTGGCCTTCCTTTTTTTGAGGCTCACCAATGGTTTACATCTTGTGGTGAACCCTCTGTATTCACTCTGGTGAAGTCTTCTCTTGATTGGTGACTTTGACACACATACACCTACCTCCTGGAGAGTGTTCTTGATCTGGCCAACTGTTGTGAAGGGTGTTTTCTTCATCATGGAAAGAATTCTGCGCTCATCCACCACAGTTGTGGTGGATGAGCAGTCATATATAATACACCGTATGCATGCAGGATCCATTTTATAATACATCGTATGCATGCAGGATCCATTATATAATACATCGTATGCATGCAGGATCCATTATATAATACATCGTATACATGCAGGATCCATTATATAATACATCGTATGCATGCAGGATCCATTATATAATACATCGTATACATGCAGGATCCATTTTATAATACATCGTATGCATGCAGGATCCATGATATAATACATCGTATACATGCAGGATCCATTATATAATACATCGTATACATACAGGATCCATGATATAATTCATTGTATACATACAGGATCCATTTTATAATATATCGTATACATACAGGATCCATTACTGTATATAATACATTGGAGGTTTTATACTAAAACTGGAGAGTGCAAAATGTGGTGCAGCTCTGGATAGAAACCAATCGGCTTTCAGGTTTTATTGTAAAAGCTTAACTGAACAAGCTGAAGTTAGAAGCTGATTGGCCACCATGCACAGCTGCACCAGATTTAGTAAATCTCCCCCATTGCATCTCTTTCTTCTTCTAATGGAGAAAAGTGTAAACAAAAAAAAAAAGTGTGAGTAAAATAAAAAACAAAAATAAATAATACAAAATAAAGAAAACAGTAGCTAGTTGAGCCTGGATTCACACTTGTGCGGTGAGGCATATCGCATGTGATTCGCACATTTTGCATGGCTCAAAACGCAGCGCATCTGCAAGACCCTTTTTTTTATCTGCACTAGAATCGGATAGCATGGGTATTCACACCTATGCGATCCGATTCTGAACATCGCACCGTGTTTTGTGGACGGACTTCAGGGTGTTGTTTCTTACACACCCGCAGCGGTTCGCATGAATAGGGTGCGATTGTGATGCAGTGGGGAACTTACACAAGAACCACTGTGAATTTTGCACCACAGCAGTGTGAACCCAGGCTCAGCGTTTGATCTAGGTCAGTGTCAGGGTTAGAGTCAAGGTTCATGGTCAGATTCAACAGTTAGTCTCTGGTCACACTACTGCGACCTGAAAGTCGTGTGACTTACAGTGCAACTTTGCCAGACGACTTGAGTACTACTTTAAAATGACTTTGAAATGACTCTGAAACAACTCTGGAGCAACTTTCAGCGAATGTCTGGGTAATCTTCCTGTGATGTCGGATGCAAATCACATCAAAATAGAGAAGGATCCGACTTGGAGGTGACTTCCATTAAAGTCTATGGGCACAAGTGGGAAAGAAGTCACCTCTGAATTCCCAGCAAATGGCTGGAGATTGGGATTTTTCTGCCCCCTCTACCCTGGTGCCCTAAGGCAGCTGCCAGGAAAGAGTGTAGTCTAGGGACGGACTAACCATTTGGAAACTCGGACACTGCCCGCGGGCCCGGGGTCAGTAGGGGGCCCAATGAGATGCCCCTAGTACCTTTTTCATAGGCTTTTTTGAGTTTGGGCAAGGACACAGGGGCCCCATGATCCCCTATTGCCCGGGGGCCCCATGAGTTGTCAGTCCACCCCTGGTGTAGGCTGCACAGTTCTGGACTCCCCTGCTTCCCCCAGCCTCCTCCGCTGCTGTCATCCTCCTCCTCCACCTTCCGCCCTCATTCCTGAGCAGTACTGCCTACTGCTCTCCACCGTGCACTGAGGATGACAGCAGCGAGGAGGCTGGGGGATGGGGGGAGTGGCACCTAAAAGGTGGGCGTTGCGGTCTACCTGTCACCTGCCCTCCAATGACAGGTAGACCGCGATCGATGGTCGCCAACCCCCGCTATAAATGTATAAAACAACAATTAGGGGAACTCTGCACTGGTTGGGATGTGAAAAGTATGCAAAGGGTTTATTCACTAAAACTGAAGAGTGCAAAATTTGGTGCACAGAAACCAATCAGATTCCAGGTTTTATTGCCAAAGCTTAATTGAACAAGCCAAATATAGAAGCTGATTGGCTACCATGCATAGCTGCAGCAGATTCTGAGTGCTCCAGTTTTAGTAAATCAATGTGGAAATGTTCTCTGAGCTCAGAATTGAAAAATGTAACATTTCATCAGAGAGATATCATTTTGAATCAAGGCGCTCTAGAATGTTTGTTTTTATAGTTTCACAATATTTCTGTGTGCCTTCTGGTGCAGTGTTAGCCTGCAAAAAAAAATTGCAAAAAAAAAAAAAAAAGCCAAGAATACAGCAAACTTTAAGCACTAAAAATCGCAAAACATAAATATTTAAAGCATTTGGTAAAAAACACTCTTTTTAGTGAATTGACTACAATTGAGATACATACCGCCAGGGGCGGACTGACAACTAATGGGGCCCCCAGGCAATAGGGGATCATGGGGCCCCTGTGTCCTTGCCCAAATTCAAAAAAGCCTATGAAAAAGGTACCAGGGGCATCTCATGGGGCCCCCTACTGACCCCGGGCCCTCGGGCAATGCCCGAGTTTCCAAATGGTCATTCCGCCCCTGCATACCGCATGAGTTATTTTACCTCTAAAATTCATGCGGCATATATCTTAGTGAATTGACCCCATAGTCACAGGGCAAGTCTCAGTCCATGTATTTTAATGGAAGCTGCTGAAATCTACATGACTTGCAGTCATTTCTGCGCTATTTTGATGCGACTTTCATGCGACTTGAGTGCCATAGACTGCAATGTAAACTTTCAAAAGTCGCATGAAAGTCTCATATTAATGTTATCAATGTGACAGTTGTGCAAGAGTCAAACCCAAAGTCAACAGCCAAAGTCGCATCTAAGTCATACCGATCCAAGTTGCATCAAAGTCGCAACGGAAAATGCACGACTTTGAAGTTGCACAAGTGTGACTGGAGCCTTAAGCAGTTCAAATGATCTTTCATCCAAAAAGGATCATCTGACACAACAAAAGATTTATTTGATACAATTGGATTAGACCATTTATAGTACATATAGAAGAAATCACTTAGAACAATCAATGAACATAAATTGTTAATTGCATCTCAAATGTGGAAAGCAGACGTTTGGTTTTCATCCACAAAAACGACAAAAATGGCAAAACACTCAAAAAAAAAAAAAAAAAAAAAAAAGATTGAAGCTCAAAAAGGTGCAGGAGCTACTTTGCCAGGTTTGTCATTGAAGTGAATGGGCTGCCCTATGCATGTAGCCTGGCAATGTATGATGCCTTAGGGCTCTTTCACACAGGATGGACCCATTTAGCCTCTTGGTGCCGGCGCCTCCCGGTTCTTTAAGAGTTCCAGAAGCCGGGAGGTTTTAGTGTCTTGTGATTGGCCATCACATGATCGGAAAAGGTCCCAATCGAAAGGGGAGATCAGGACCTTTCCGGGAGAGTGAAGGGCGCGTGCTCTGAGCACATATGTAATTTCTAATTGCACGCAAACATGCGGCCACTCTGCGTCAAGGCCCAGACGCAGAATCCGCATATTTGCGTGCAATTGGCATCAAGGGGTTAAGGGATTCGCTTGCTCAGCGGGGATCTCTCTCCGCTGATCCCCGCTGAGCAAGCGAATGACAGCTCTGTGTTCTCTCCGTTGCTGCAGAGCAGACACAGAGCTGCTCGCTCTCCTCAATGGGTGGTCGGATGAAAATGGACCGCCTGCCCGTTTTCATCCGATCCGACAGACGAAAGGGGAATTGGATCCGTTTACACCCGCCGCTCCATAGAGGAGAATGGAGGTTCCGATCGGGTCCGCCTGAAAAACGAGCAGGCGGACCCGATTGAAACATTTGTGTGAAAGAGTCCTTATGTCATGCATCACAGTGTGAGAAGGGCCTTATATCAAATAACACAGGTCTGCAAAAAAATTGTTCTCAAGAGCCGTTTTGGTTATTCCACGTAATCTTTATGTTTTTTGGTGCGCTGAATCCGAAAATGACCTCCATTTTGTCATAGGATATCACGTTTCTTGACAATTTAGGTAACTATGTTAAATAAGGCAATACCTCAAAATAAATGGAAATAGACTTATAAAATTAAAGTTTTATTACAATTTATTCATGAAAATCCTTTTTTGAACTGAAATGAGCTCACCTACACACACTAAATTCGATTCTTCTTCCCTGTGAGGCTCCTCTTGGTGCATTTACGCTTGTGAGTAGCATCTGGAATGTCTCTCCGAAGCATCCAACAGTAGTCTGCCATCATTGTAATGCTCCATTTTCCCTGGTATCTCCTTTCCATCTCTTTAATGTCTTGGTGGATTCGTTCACCTTGTTCCTCACTCACAGCTCCCAAATTTTCAGGAAAGTAGTCAAGGTGGGACTGGAGGAAATGCACTTTCAAACTCATCAGGCAACCTAAAGCTTGAAATGCTTTCAGCATTCGTTTGGCGATCTTTTTGTAGTGAGGATCTTTGTAATTTCCTAAAAATTTCTGTACGACTTCTTTAAATGCAATCCACCCTTCTTTTTGAGGATCCGTCATGGTATTGACAAACTCTTGATCAACTATAAGCCTTCTAATGTCTGGTCCGACGAACACACCTTCCTTCAATTTTGCCTCCGACAGGCCTGGAAACTTGGTGACCAAGTATTTGAAGCATTCTCCATCTCTTGGAAGTAATTTTACCAATTCCTTCATCAATCCCAATTTTATGTGGAGAGGTGGTAGAAGAACTTTATGGGAAGGTACCAAAGTTTCTCGGAGGACATTTTTTTCACCGACTGTTAGCACCCTCGGCTGCCAACTCTTCTTGGTCCAGTGATTTTGTCGGTCTCGATTGTCCCATAGACACAGAAAACAAGGGTATTTGGTATACCCAGCTTGTTGCCCGAGCAGCATGCACAAGACCTTCAAGTCCCCACACACTTGCCAACCATGGTCTTCATATATTCACTCAGAGCAGCACTTGTATTCACCCCCTTTGCAGGGGGGGAGAGGCAGAGATTGTTTATCTGCAAATAACAATAAAGGGCCAGAAAAGAACTAGGGAAATGAGGAAATAGAATTTTTTTCCCCTAAAACTTGCTTAGCTTATGTATATATTGCTGACCATCAGATTTACAGTGCTATATTTTTTTTTACATAACTCGGACAACCCCTTTAAGGTTTTTTGGGCATTTTATATCTTAAATGCACTTATGTGAATTACTTAATAGTAATTTGGACTTTAAATTTGGTTAAAAACCCATAATATGAAAGAAATACCAAAAATTTAAAAAATTTGATAAATTTGTAGACAATTTTGCATTTTGTGGCAAATCATGACGTCTAGGAGTTTTTTCAATATTTTATTTGTTTTCAGCACACCAAAATCCATGGAAATTCAATGAAAATAATCAAACAGCTTTTAGTCGCAGACCTGTGTAATTGTAGTATTACTGGTGTGGCCAGCAGAAGGTTCTCCAGAGGGGACCAATGTCTTCTATATATAGTCAGTGCTAAAGACATCATCATCTGTAAACCTCTGGACATTCTATCAGCCTGATTCTTTTTTTTTAGAAGGTGCATCTTCCTAATGTCAGTAATCCTTCGACGCCTCCTAATTACCTCTTCATCCTCCATCTACCACAAAACTCATTACCGGCACTGAGGATATATAAGGAGCATCTGTCTGGAACATGCTCAAAGACGCCTTTATGGCTCCCAGAGGATGACAGGATCACCTGGTCTGTGGAGCATCACTCCATCAAGTACACATTTCCATGGATAAGACTTCCAGGATCTGCTGTGGGCTACAAAATGCAATTCTGCACTGCCAGCACATTTTACAAGAATACTCCAGTCATCGTATGAGCATTTCACTTGTTTCCGAGGCCTATCTTCCGAGTTTTTGTAACTTTCATAGTGGCGTACTGCACATGCACCAAGACCTCTCTAACCGGCCAAGACTGTCTTGATCTTCCAAACCTGAACCAGTGAAAACGATCTGTGAAGTAAAACAAGAAGAAGCGCACCAACCTTGCGCATTACCTCAGTAACCAAAATTTATTTAGTAAAAGAATGGTACTCACAAACAGCGAATAAAAACAGGCATGTAAGTCCTCCCAGGGACTTCAAAGGCAAGAGGCCAGCGCGAATCCCATCATGGGGGTAGACACTCAGTACAGCTGACGCGTTTCGAAGGCCAGCGCCTTGTTTTTCTTCACAGTTCTGTTCGGGCTTCCCCAGCCTTGGTTTGGAGCTGCACGACCTTGTATGCCCCGGTGTTTGCTTTGTTGGGATTTGATCTACACACCACCGGCCTGGGTCCCGGAGCGCAGGAGAAATTGCATTTAGTCCAGTGAAAACGATCACCAGTGTGTGTTCCCTGGTTCCTACACCACGCTCTGTAGCCAGTGGTGTATTTAGATTTTGTGCTGTCCTAGGCAACACAAAAATCATCTGCCCCCACGGACACTGACCAACACCCCTTCCCCCTCCAGTGGAGAGAGCCTGACCATTACCAACAACCCCCCTTGCCCCTCATCTTGGAGAGCCATCTACTACCACCACTCCGCGATAGAGAGAAATACACCCATCTTCACAGCTCCGGAAATCCTTAGTCAAGCTGTACATACACCATCAAGCAGCTTCTCTCAGATACCACCTGGTTCCCATGGCATATGTGTCCCTTCTTCTGGGGGGAAGTTCTGCCCCCCTGAAAAATGCCGCCCTAGGCAAGTGCCTTGTGGCAAATACACCCCTGTCTGTAGCTCTCAGCGAAGGAGGTGGTCAAGAATTTTGTGACTGCAGGCTGCAGAACTTCTCAGAAGCACAAAAGCCTTAAAACCTTCTGAATGTGGTTGTGATAAATGACATAAAACTCAGATTAAAGCAAATGGCGAAGATTTTATACTTTTAGCAGGGAAGAGTGACAGTGGGAGTGTTTGCCCTGATGACACATTGATCACAATTTATAAAATGTATTTGCCTCAGTTAGGCTCCATGCACACTTTTTAAGCTAAAAAATGCTGGGAAAACCTGTGGATAAAAAATGCTGGTAATAGCGTTTTTTTTGTAGCGTTCAGGAGCATTAGAGTTTTGTTAGCTTTTTTACAATACATGTAGAAGAAAAAAAAAAAAAGCTAGAAAAAAAGCTGTTAGGAGTGTTTAGTAGCGTTTAGCAGGGTTTAGGAGTGTCAGCGTTTTATTAGCAGTTTTACAGTACATGTAGAGGAAACAAAAAAAGCTAGGAAAAAAGCTGTTAGTAGTGTTTTAGCAAAGTTTAGAAATGTTTAGCATTTTTTTTTCAGCTGGAAAAAAAAAAAACTCTACAAAAACAATTTTTGTTCTGCTCCTAGACGCTGAAGCTCAAAAATAATAACAGCCTAAAGTAGTGTGCATGGACACATAGGATAATACTATTTAGCTTCTGGGAGCAGAAACAAAATATGCTGATAATAGCTTCTTGGAGCTTAGGAAAATGCTAGTGTGCATGGAGCCTAAAGGAGGCAAAGTTAAAGAGAACCTGTGCCTGGCTCATGCGCACTAAAGTATTTGCATATGTTACATAACAACCAGTAAATGCGCTTTAAAAAGAATTCCCTAAATTGCATCAGTAGCTATGGCCATTGCGGAGAAATTCATTTTCAAAACTTCTCAACTATTTTCTATAGAGAACAGAATCTTAGCAGCCTGATATCCTTCTGATATCAACATAGAACATGAGTTTCTAGGTTGTTAGAAACCAACTGAAACTCAACATATTAGGGTCTTTGTGATATCTGAGGATCTTTGAGAAAAAATACTTCACATTGCAAGCAGCTAGAGAGGTTAGTGAGAACTTGTTATAAAGCTTTTACTGCTTGTAAAGAATATAAACCCCTTTATGGCAATAGTCTGAGCACAGGTGCACTTAAGGGTGTTTATGGGTGCTTTTTAAGGGTGTGTAGCTCTGCCTCCAAAGAAGTCGCTTGATTATTTTGAGTTCTCTGTTCTCCACTTTGACTCCAACAACCTCAGCCCCTCTGATACACCTGCTTGAATAAAGACACTGCGAGCACAAGTAATAACACAAGTGTAAAATACCTTGCACCTGGCTGTATCTATTGATACTGGTTAGCATATATGGCAGTTGGAACAGGACTGGACACACAGCAGGCAAGTTAGTGCACAGTCTGCTAAACAAGGTAAAAACTGAGAGAGAGCGAAAAAGATAGAGAGCGAGAGCGCGAAAAAGAGAGAGAGCGCGAAAAAGAGAGAGCGAAAGAGAGAAAGAAAGAGAGAGCGAAAGAAAGAAAGAGAGAAAGAGAAAGAGAGAGAGAAAGAAAGAAAGAGAGAGAAAGAGAGAGAATGGTACCACTTTACCTAGCAAATGAATAGGGCCTTCAGACAGTTACGATTAGGGGTAATCTTTATTCCTAAGTCTTCACCAGTTGAACGTTGGAGCTCATTGGCGCGCGTTGCGGTCGTCAATAAGGCCTGCAGGCAATATTACAGTTATTGTCTGAATGAGTGCAGGGAGTCCGAGGGTCCAGACCAGTGCTCTCAGAAGTACAGATATGAACTGCTAAGGCTAAGTTCACAAAAGGATATATGTGTTGACACACATTATGTTGACATGCATGGCGTTACAGAGCAGTGGAGACGTGTTCCCTGAAGTGACGCTTCTCTGTCTGGCAATCCGATGGACGTGTCTGGGTTTTGCGGTTGCCAGGAGAACGGTACTTGCCTGACTGCAGTGTGTCAAGTGTAATGTTTGGTGGAGGGGGGGATTTTGGTGCAGGGCTATTTTTCAGGGGCTGGACTTGGCCCCCTAGTTCCAGTGAAGGGAACTCTTAAGGCATCAGCATACCAAGACATTTTGGACAATTTCATGCTCCCAACTGTATGGGAACAGTTTGGGGATGGCCCCTTCCTGTTCCAACATGACTGCACACCAGTGCACAAAGCAAGGTCCATAAAGACATGGAGGAGCCAGTTTGGGGTGGAGGAACTTGACTGGCCTGCACAGAGTCCTGACCTCAACCCGATAGAACACCTTTGGGATGAATTAGAGCGAAGACTGTGATCCAGGCCTTCTCGTCCGACATCAGTGCCTGACCTCACAAATGTGCTTCTGGAAGAATGGTCAAACCTTCCCATAGACACCCTCCTAAACCTTGTAGACAGCCTTCCCAGAAGAGTTGAAGCTGTTATAGCTGCAAAGGGCGGGGCCAACTCAATATTGAACCCTACGGACTAAGATAGAACACCTTTGGGATGAATTCGAGCGAAGACTGTGATCCAGGCCTTCTCGTCCGACATCAGTGCCTGACCTCACAAATGTGCTTCTGGAAGAATGGTCAAATTTTCCCATAGACACCCTCCTAAACCTTGTGGACGGCCTTCCCAGAAGAGTTGAAGCTGTTATAGCTTCAAAGGGTGGGGCTAACTCAATATTGAACCCTACGGACTAGGACTGGGATGCCATTAAAATTCATGTGCGTGTATGTGAGACACACGCCCACGCTGCAGGATATTCCAATGCACATACCATGTGTTACTTTGCAGAGCACTGCATTGTAATAAGAAAAAAAAAAGGTTAGGTATGTTTTTGCCATCATTGTGGTGTATTGACAGCATATTCAAAATGTCAGCCCATGTTAACATATGATGCAACATGCGTAATGCAGCACAATACAGCACCCTCAGTGCATTTGTTTCCAAAGCAGATCCAGTGCATTTAGTTTGATATATTTCAATGTATGTAGTGCAATCAAATGATAAGAAAAAGGCTACAAAAGCACCAATAATAAGACTTGTGTCTTCATAAATCTCAGTTGATCTAGAAAATGGCAGTAATTCATTATAAACCACTTATACTTCACACAGCAAGGCATGCCCTTGTCTCTTATGGCCAAAGTCCAGGAGATTAATTAAAGTATTTCCTAGCACAGATGAATTCATATTTCATGTAATACTGTTTCTGCCGTAGAAGCTGACCACCTACAATCTACTGGGAGGGGGAGCTGATTTCATCTTACTGCCAAAGGTCCATAACTAGTAAGCAGGCCTTGAAATATACAGTATGTATAAAGAAAGAGATTCAGATATCCTTCCTGACTTGCTGTGGCTGATACCACCAGAGTTTTGCAATCCCTTGTGGTTGACTTTTAGTCTTGCTTTGCATTCAATGTTCCAGACATATTCCCTTCATGGTGAAGTTCTTTTATCTGAATGTTTAAATTGTTGACAGGGGCAGACTGACAACTTATGCGGCCCCCGGGCAATAAAGGATCATGGGGCCCTGTGTCCTTGCCCACACTCAAACCACACCCAAAAAAAACAATGAAAGGTACCAGGAGCATCTCATGGGGCCCCCTACTGACCCTGGGCCCTCGGACAGTGCCCGAGTGCCTGAATGGTCAGTCCGCCCATGATTGTTGGGGACCAGTCACTTTGTTTTACATTTAAAAGGATGGATTTTACTGGTGCATGGAGAAATAGAAGAAAGGGTCAAGGGAGCACAAGGTACCTATAGGTCCTATAGGTCTTTTTCATGTCTTTCTAACCTTCTGGGTCCCTCTTTCTCAGGCTATACTGGGTGAAATTTAAATTGTCTCCTTGACAGTTGAAGTTCTAGTGCTATTTCAGTCTTAGAATTCGAAGCAGGATGGTTTAGAAAGGTTCCCGTCTTGCTTTCCAACTCGGTAGGTCATTCTCCACCTCCATGTGGGGGAAAACCACAGTTTGCTTTTAGTTGGCCCAACAGTAGCACTCCATAATATCCAGTATCTTCAAGGGTTTCTACCAAGAGGGAAGATTTGTACACCTTCCTTGGTTTCCAGGCCCTAAAGCCTAGAACAAGACAGATGTCAAATCAACATCATCTCAGGGTAAAACCCTGACCATGTGCCAATAAGTGACTCTGATTTATGAAATTTCTCTCTGCCTTAAGACCAGCTGAGATCACGATCATTGCGGGATTTGGGATGCCATTTGAGTGACCACTGGAACAGCCAATCACAGTAGTTACATAATCAGGAACTCCACCTCTGTTGCTCATCCTCTAGAACCCATTAAAGGGCTGGCAGTAGCCAGAGCCAAGGGTTTACTTCCACACTTAGGCCCCTTTCACAAGGCACGGACCCGTCAGCAGATCCGTTTGCTCAGCAGAGGATTTCTCTACTGATCCCCGTTGAGCAAGCGGATGACCGGTCCATGTCCACTTGACTGCTGCAGAGCAGACACAGGCACAGCCCACTGTACTCTATGGGAGGTCAGTTTGAAACCAACCACCTGTCCATTTCCATCTGACTGCCATTGCAGCCGATCTGACGGATGGAAGGGAAATGGATCCCCATCAGTCTCTTTTTGGTGGATCGGGTTGGATGTCGGTGGGTGTAAACAGACTGTATAGCAGCCTCTTTTCCCATAAGGCAAGCAGGCCTACCGGTACTCGGTTGCCCCCCGGTCTTATACAAAATGCTATAGTGCCTGGCCACCACTCTGGTGCAAGCATGAACTGAACACAGCCATACAGGTACTTGTGGTTGGCAGACAGGTAGAGTAGTTCAATGACAGTCCAAGTGCAAGGCAGGCAAGGTTCAGAATAGTCAGGGTCAAATCCGTAGTCAAAAAGCAGGCAGAGTTCAGAGACTAGTCAATGTCATCTCGAGGTTGTCGACGAGGGAATCCAAACTAGCAGGCAGGGCACACAAACAGGGAGCATTGAGCACGTGTTACAAATGCAATCATCACAAGCATGAGACTGCAGGCTTAGCTGGCTTAAATCAGGTTTGGTCTTCACCCAGAGACTGGCCACATCAATCACCTTGCACGTGGATAGAAAGGCAGGGAGAATGTTTCACAACCAAAACCAGGATACTGGAATGAGACCAGCAGCATGTACAAGCTATAGGGATCAGAGGTGGACTGATAACTCATGGGGCCCCTGGGCAATAAGAGATAATGGGGCCCCCTGTGTCTCCGCCTACGTTCAAGCCAAAGCCACACCCACATAACACCCCACCTACATATTGCAGCTCGGCTGCATAGAAAGGGTATTAAAAATAATTTTAAAAATAATAAAACAATGTTGTGGCGTCCCCCCTCAATTCATACCAAGCCCTTCGGGTCTGGTATGGGTTTTGAGGGGAACCCCCATGCCACAATTTAAAAAAATGGCGTGGGGTCCCACCAAAGCACCTTGTCCCCATGTTGGTGGGGACAAGGGCCTCTTCCCCACAACCCTGGCCTGTGGTTGTTGCGGTCTGCGGGCAGGGGGATTATCGGAATCTGGAAGCCCCTTTTAGCAAGGTGGCCCCCAGATCCCAGCCGCCCCGTGTGAATGAGTATGGGGTACATGGTACCACTACCTATTCACAAAAAAAAAGTGTAGTGTGGAAAAAGACAGGAGACAGTCTTTGACAAGTACTTTATTAAAAGAAGAAAAATGAAAGAATGTCCCCCGAAGTAGATCCAATGTCAATCACGATGCCTGCCGCCGCTGCTACTCAAAAAATAAAATTAAAAAACCTCTGCTCCCGATGCTGGGTCCCGGCCGTCTGACTGCTCCGCTGGCTTGACAGTTCTTAAATATGTAAGGGGTGGGGACACCCAGTGACATTACGAGTGTGGCCCCACCTCCTTGTGACATCATTGACCCAGTATGCCCCAGTTGATGATGCCACAAGGGGCGGGGTCACACACGTGATGTACCTAGGTGGCCCCGCCCCTTACATATTTAAGAACTGTCAAGCCAGCGGAGCAATCAGACGGCCGGGAGCCAGCGTCGGGAGCGGAGCCTTTTTTAAAAAAATATTTTTGGGTAGCGGTGGCGGTGGACATTGTGATTGACGTTGGGTCTACTTCGGGGAACATTCTTTTATTTTTCTACTTTTATTAAAGGACTTGTCAATGACTGTCTCCTGTCTTTTTACACACTACACTTTTTTTTGGAAATGGGTAGCAGTTCCATGTACCCCATACTCATTCACATAGGGGGGCAGGATCTGGGGGCCCCCTTGCTAAAGGGGGCTTCCAGATTCCGATTAGCCCTCTACCGGCAGACCCCCACAACCACCGGCCAGGGTTGTGGGGAAGAGGCCCTTGTCCCCATCAACATGGGGACAAGGTGCTTTGGGGGGAGCCCCCTCCGCCACCAAAGCACCCCCTCATGTTGAGGGCATGTGGCCTGGTATGGTTCAGGTGTTGGGGGGGCGCTCGCTTGTCCCCCCCCTTTCCTGACCTGCCAGGCTGTATGCTCGGATAAGGGTCTGATATCAATTTTGGGTGGGACCACCAAGCCATTTTTTAAAAATTTTGGTGTGGGGGTTCCCCTCAAAATCTTTTCCAGACCCAAAGGGCTTGGTATGGATGGAGGGGGGGCTCCACAACATTTTTTCATTATTTTTTTAATTGCCGGCAATTCTTTCTTTTACATTCAGCTGTCAGTGAGGAACACCGCTGACAGTTGAAACATTAACATATGGTTTTCACTACTAAAAGACCGCATGACTTGATAAAATAACTTGTGCTGTATTTTAGTAGTGTTTTTTGGTGAATTAAAAATTTTTTTTTTTAAATGCTTTGCAGTGTCCTACTGGATACTTGCATGCAGTAAGATACCACTTTGTGAATTGTGCCCAGTGAGTTTCTCGCCGGGCCCCCTACTGCCCCTGGGCCCTCGGGCAATGCCCAAATGGTCAGTCCGCCCCTGATTGGGATTCAAGCACAGGTACATCTTGTGCTTTTTTTTCTCTTATTCAAATGGACTAATATAGGCACATCATCCATGAGAACTCATACTGTAATATAAAAATTCCAAAAGCTTTATTACAATACTGTAACATTGGATGTCTCCACATTTACCAATTTATGGCCAAGGATATCACCTATGACCATTGCTGTGAAATTAATGCACAATTAATGTAGTCACATGTATATCACTGTTTCTATTGCACATAGTTTCTATAATAAAGCTTTTGTAATTTTTATATTACGAGTTCTCATGGATGATGTGCCTATGATAGTCCATTTGAACAAGAGGGTACTCTTTTCCTATTTAATTCTGGGATGATGGCACCCCTATAGCACTATACCATACCTTTATATACTGTATATTAAATATATGATTGAAAAAAATATTCATAAGTAGGGGTTACTATCAGTAAAAAACACCACACAAGTATATATATATATATATATATATATATATATAGGCGTACCTCGGTTTACCAAATTATCTGTTCCGGAGGTCAGAAAAAAGTCAAAGTATTTTATCTGTTCAAAACTCATAAAGTGCACTTCAAAGGCATAGTACTATACAGGGACATGATTAATAAAAAAAAATTCGTTAATGCATTGAAAACCAATTATTGCAAACAAATTTTGTAAACTGAGGCATTATTTTCAATGGATTTTCATTAGTAAACCGATAATTATGTTAACTGAGGCATTTGTAAACCAAGGTACGCCTGTGTGTGTGTGTGTGTGTATATATATATATATATATATATATATATATATATATATATACACACACACAGGGGCGGACTGACAACTCATGGGGCCCCCGGGCAATAGGGGATCATGGGGCCCCTGTGTCCTTGCCCAAACTCAAAAAAGCCTATGAAAAAGGTACCAGGGGCATCTCATGGGGCCCCCTACTGACCCCGGGCCCTTGGGCAGTGCCCGAGTTTCCAAATGGTCACTCCGCCCCTGTATATATATATATATATATATATATATATATATATATATATATCAACGAGATTTAGGAAGTTGAAGTTATTTGCAGCTCTGGACTTGAAAATTGAACTTTCTTGCCTTCTCCCACCCCTTGAACCTCCCTATTGGTCCTCTAAACTGATGGGTGGATCCAGTAAGACTCAGCAGGTGGGAAGGGGGTTGCAATCCTTGACTTCCACAGAAAAGGTGAAGATCTGCCTATAACTTCAGCTGCCTCTACCTCTAGAACAGACATGTAAATTCTGCTTATGTATTTTTCCTCAT
Source organism: Staurois parvus (assembly GCF_062004578.1). Taxonomy (NCBI): domain Eukaryota; kingdom Metazoa; phylum Chordata; class Amphibia; order Anura; family Ranidae; genus Staurois; species Staurois parvus. The sequence continues at coordinate 3,022,713 of NW_028317992.1, forward strand.
AAATTCAGATTGAATAGCCCAGGTGCATGACAAGTTTACATTGTTACCCTGGCCCGAGTGCCATTTATATTGATATAGTGCCCTCATGATCCCTCAAAACTAAACTCCACTGGAGCTTCTGACAATATTGGAAAGGAAAGAATAAAATACTTTTTGTAACTATATGAAGTAGATCAAAATCTGCTGTATAGGAAGCCAGTATTATATCTCCTCTTCTCTTACACTCCCATCTGGAAAAACACTTTCCCCAAAATAAAAAGGAATTCATTACTGTCAGGAATGGACTTGCCAGTGGTGGTGGGATTCACCTGCCTTGTGGGCTGCAGTACCAGGGCTGGCCAGCGGGTGCTCTCAGCAACCAGAGGCTCACTCCTGCAATGAGCCATCACCTGTAGCTGATTACAACAGGTGTATTCAAGGAATGGCCAGGCCTGTGATCAGGGCCTTGGTGTATGTTTCCCATGGGCCCCTGTACCTGCATCCTGTCTGCTTTCTGCCTGATCCAGATTCTGCTTCGATCCCTGACTCTGCATGAACTCCGCCTGTCCTGACCTCGGCTATTCCTGACTACTCTTCCACCTGCTCCTTGTGCCCTGCCTGCCTGTTTGCTACCGACCTGGCCTGCCCGACTACGCTTAGTATTGTTTCTATTGTTATCTGTTGGAGGTTTGGGTTGGTTGGTTTGCACTGTGTTGTTGTTTAGTCTTGCACTGCGTTTATGTTTTGTTTAGTCTTAATAAATTGTCTTATTCACACTACACCTGAAGTCTGCGTTTCCCTGTGTCAGTCCACACATTTCTGGTCATACCCGGATCCCTAACAATTACTGATTTTTTTGTACGGCACGGATGTTGGGGACAACTTCAACTGTCAATAATTCTGCCCCAGTCTGGGTTAGGATAAGTTTAGGACTGTTTAGACTTTTTTTTTACATTGGGAACAACACTTTCAGAACCCCAAATAATCCCAAATATACCCTACCTTACCATTGACCCTTTAACCCGTAACCTAAATGCAACACCTAAACCTTCACCCTATTTATGACTCTGAATGATTTCACTCCTGCCTCTCCCTTTTACATATATGGATTTTTTTTTCTTTTTTGGTGGAGGAAAGATATGGCAGGTCCTGGTCTCTGGGTTTTCTCAAGACAATGATGTCCCCTGCCCACTGGAAGCCTCCTGGAATACTAACATCATACATTCCAGGATTTGGGTCAATCTCCTCTGAGCTGCCAGTGCCAGATAAAACTCTCTGGTCGCCCCGTGGCAGATGAAACCTTCTTGGGGCCCCCCTCGTAGGTTTCTGGAGGTTTCTTGTGCACACGCTCTAGTGCAGTGGTTCTCAACCTTTCTAACGCCGCGACCCCTTAATACAGTTCCTCATGTTGTGGTGACCCCCAACCATAAAATTATTTTCGTTGCTACTTCATAACTGTAATTTTGCAGTAGGAGGAATAGTGCCACGTCATTGGTGTCAGTGGGAGGAATAGTGCCCCGTCATTGGTGTCAGTGGGAGGAATAGTGCCCCGTCATTGGTGTCAGTGGGAGGAATAGTGCCCCGTCATTGCTATCAGTGGGAGGAATAGTGCCCCGTCATTGGTGTCAGTGGGAGGAATAGTGCCCCCTTCATTGGTGTCAGTGGGAGGAATAGTGCACCGTCATTGGTGTCAGTGGGAGGAATAGTGCCCCATCATTGGTGTCAGTGGGAGGAATAGTGTCCCGTCATTGGTGTCAGTGGGAGGAATAGTGCCCCATCATTGGTATCAGTGGGAGGAATAGTGCCCCGTCATTGGTGTCAGTGGGAGGAATAGTGCCCCGTCATTGGTGTCAGTGGGAGGAATAGTGCCTCGTCATTGGTGTCAGTGGGAGGAATAGTGCCCCATCATTGGTATCAGTGGGAGGAATAGTGCCCCATCATTGGTGTCAGTGTGAGGAATAGTGTCCCATCATTGGTGTCAGTGGGAGGAATAGTGTCCCATCATTGGTATCAGTGGGAGGAATAGTGCCCCATCATTGGTGTCAGTGTGAGGAATAGTGTCCCATCATTGGTGTCAGTGGGAGGAATAGTGTCCCATCATTGGTATCAGTGGGAGGAATAGTGCCCCATCATTGGTGTCAGTGGGAGGAATAGTGCCCCATCATTGGTGTCAGTGGGGGGAATAGTGTCCCATCATTGGTATCAGTGGGAGGAATAGTGCCCCATCATTGGTGTCAGTGGGAGGAATAGTGCCCCATCATTGGTATCAGTGGGGGGGGAATAGTGTCCCATCATTGGTATCAGTGGGAGGAATAGTGCCCCATCATTGGTGTCAGTGGGAGGAATAGTGCCCCATCATTGGTATCAGTGGGAGGAATAGTGCCCCATCATTGGTATCAGTGGGGGGGAATAGTGTCCCATCATTGGTATCAGTGGGAGGAATAGTGCCCCATCATTGGTGTCAGTGGGAGGAATAGTGCCCCATCATTGGTATAAGTGGGAGGAGGAATAGTGCCCCATCCTTGGTGTCAGTGGGGGGAGGAATAGTGCCCCATCCTTGGTGTCAGTGGGGGGAGGAATAGTGCCCCATCCTTGGTATCAGTGGGGGGAGGAATAGTGCCCCATCCTTGGTGTCAGTGGGGGGAGGAATAGTGCCCCATCCTTGGTGTCAATGGGGGGAGGAATTGTGCCCCATCCTTGGTGTCAGTGGGGGGAGGAATTGTGCCCCATCGTTGGTGTCAGTGGGGGGAGGAATCGTGCCCCATCGTTGGTGTCATTTGGGGGAGGAATCGTGCCCCATCGTTGGTGTCAGTGGGAGGAATAGTGCCCCATCGTTGGTGTCAGTGGGAGGAATAGTGCCCCATCGTTGGTGTCAGTGGGAGGAATAGTGCCCCATCGTTGGTGTCAGTGGGAGGAATAGTGCCCCATCGTTGGTATCAGTGGGAGGAATAGTGTCCCATCGTTGGTGTCAGTGGGAGGAATAGTGCCCCATCATTGGTGTCAGTGGGAGGAATAGTGTCCCATCGTTGGTGTCAGTGGGAGGAATAGTGCCCCATCATTAGTGTCAGTGGGAGGAATAGTGTCCCATCGTTGGTGTCAGTGGGAGGAATAGTGCCCCATCATTGGTGTCAGTGGGAGGAATAGTGTCCCATCGTTGGTGTCAGTGGGAGGAATAGTGCCCCATCATTGGTATTAGTGACACCAATGATGGGGCACTATTCCCACTGACACCAATGATACTTACCTTGCAGACCCCTGCTCCAGCCTGGGCTCGCTCGCTCCCTCCCTCTCCCATGGTACCAACACTTACCTGTCAGATGTCTTCCTGCTCCGGCCGCTCTCCTCCTCTTCACTCGCTCGATCTTCGCGGTGCCGCTCGGCTCCTCCTCTCCAAGCTCCACCTCTTTGCCGGTGATTGGCCGCCTGTGTGCCTCTCCTGAGCTACAGTGCCGGCGGCCAATCACAGGCGAGGATTGATCTCGAGGTGTGTCCAGATGAAAGGGGCGGCATGTCATCCCGCCCACACCTGGAGACGGCGGTGGCGGCGGCGGCGGCGAGGAGCGGTGTCTCGGTTCCTAAGACCATCGGAAATATGTGTTTTCCGATGGTCTTAGGCGACCCCTGTGGAAGCGTCGTTCGACCCCCAAAGGGGTCGCGACCCCCAGGTTGAGAACCGCTGCTCTAGTGGGATACCATTGAACTCAATAGTGTGCATGTCGGCTGCTAAATGGAAATGGCCATCAGTACTATACATTACACGTACGTAAGTTGCACCAACATTTTTTACAAGCTGATGGCTGAAAGAAGATGAACTTTTAAGAGGCAAACTGTAATATGAACCTGATGACTATGCTTTAATTGTTGCATTGCATTATTGCAGCATTTTCTCTACAGAGTGCTTAATGGAAAGTTTTCATTTCTTTGAGTTGATTTATTTTTTCTATCATTTGTAAACAATTTGAAAAAGCTTCCATTGGGCCCCAGTGGGCTACTAGTGTTTAAATTTAGTTTTTGGCCTCCCTGTAGCCAGGGAAAGCAAATATTGTTTTTTGAAAGGATAAGTTCCACAAAACATAATAAATACACTTTTTTTTTTTCAGGTAAAAAGATGTGCATTTATTATTTTTTGTGTTAGAATTCTGTAAAGCATTGCACCAGCGATCAGTAGATTGCTGGTGCCATGCAGGTCTCCTGCATACTGTCAGTGTATCTGCTAGCCGTGCATCCCATATGGGCAAGCTGATCCTTGCTGACAGGAAGACTCAATGAACTGCCACAGCACTCATAGCACTGTAGTAGTTCATTGAGGACTACAAGACGTCAGTCGCTAAGGCTGTTGGGACTTGCAGTCCATTCATTCACAGAACACTGTGAATTAATGACGAGGCTGCTTGGGCGGAGTTCCGCACAGCCACGCTGTTTTTGAAAACTGACAGCTAGTACAGGGAACTTATACCAGTACTCCTGTCACAGGAAGGGGGGCAGGCAGCGGCTACAGGATCAGGAGCATTTTACATGTTTCACCCTAAAAATGGGTGGAACATGTAACATGTTCCCAAAGGTGAACTTATGCTTTCAGTCTGTTCTAGGTTCTATTGGTGCAGGCTTGAATACTTTCCCCTGTATTCAAGAGAATATTGGGAGATAGTGGGTGGAAGAATGCAGACTCTGGTCTGAATATTAATGCCTCTCCAGCTAATCCCTGGTCTGTACGGGGAGTGACCAGCATGGGGCTGAGAGGGGTATAAATAGGCTGGAACCCAGAGCAGAGCGCTCTTGTTCCCTGGGAAACCACCAGGAGCTAAAAGTATCTTTTCTGGGGTCACAGCTTCTGTCTTAGCTGGGGGTCCTATGGCCTAGCCTCCTGAAGATTGCAGAATACTCTTCTAAGGGTTCAGGACACAGGCAATCCAAGTACAGAATCTACTGCAGGCAGCTATACAGTATTCAGGAAACAGTATCAGCCTTCTGGACCATGAGACTTTCTTTGGCCTCTTTTGGGAGAGCTATTCCTTTGTACATTCAGGACTTTACTTCTGCTCAGGAGTCCCTGTTTTAGTACCAGTTTACCTTCACTTTAAAGGGGGTGCCTTCACCCTGAAGGAATATTTCACATTTAGTGTCCTCTACTGCAAGTTGTTTTTGGAGTATCCCTAGGCTCACCCTCTCCCTATCCAAGTTCCATTTCAAGGAGCACAATACTGTGACACATGCACAAAAATGAGCTGCATGGTCGAGTTGCCAGAAATACGTTTTTACTGCGCCAATGCCACAAAAAAAGCCTGGTGAGTCATGTCGAGGTGTTGTCTGGCATATTGTAACTGGGCTTTTTTGTGGAGTTGGCACTGTGCTCTTCACAGATGAGAGCAGGTTCACCCTGAGCACATGTGATATACATGAAAGGGTCTGGAGAAGCTGTGGAGTATTATGCCTATAACATCGTTCAGCATGACCATTTTGGTGGTGGGTCAGTGATAGTCTGGGGAGGCATATCCATGGAGGGATGCACAGACCTCTACAGGCTAGACAATGGCACCCTGACTGCCATTAGGTATTGGGATGAAATGCTTGGACCCATTGTCAGACCCTATGCTGGTGCAGGGTCCAGGCTTCCTCCTGGTGCACGACAATGCCTGGCCTCATGTGGTGAGTGTATGCAGGTAGTTCCTGGGGGATGAAGGAATTGATACCATTGAATGACCCCCAATAGAACACCTCTGGGATATCATGTTTTGGTCCATCTGACGCCGCCAGGTTGCACCTCAGACTGTCCAGGAGCTCAGTGATGTCCTGGTCCAGATCTGGGAGGAAATACCCCAGGACACCATCCGTCATCTTATTAGGAGCATGCCCCAACATTGTCAGGCATTCATACAAGCACATGGGGGCCATACAAACTACTGAGGACCATTCTGAGTTGCTGCAATTAAATTTTAACAAAATGGACTAGCCTGCTGCATCGTTTTTTCAATTTGATTTTCGGGGTGTCTATGAATTCAGTCCTCTGTAGGTTGATGATTTTCATTTCCATCAAACAATGGGGCATCCTTACAATCCTAACACATTACCCATCCATATCAGTATAGAGATCCAGCAGGAGATTTTTCCCCATTGAGATCTGATGGGTTTTTAAAGTGTTCCATTAATTCCACGGTACAGGAGATGACCAGAGACTGCGGACACAGTACAGGAGATGACCAGAGACTGCGGACACGGTACAGGAGATGACCAGAGACTGCGGACACGGTACAGGTGATGACCAGAGACTGCGGACACAGTACAGGAGATGACTAGAGACTGCGGACACAGTACAGGAGATGACCAGAGACTGCGGACAGCACAGGGATGACCAGAGACTGCGGACAGCACAGGGATGACCAGAGACTGCGGACAGTACAGATGACTGCTGACCTTTGGGGAGGTGGGGAGCGGGTACCTGAATTTGACAGGTACCCGCTCTTACTTCCGCAGAGTTTTTGTTTGATCTTACCTGTTCCTCGATCCAGCCGCGCGCTGTCTTCCCGGCTTCTGTAGTGTCGGCGCTCGGCATGACAGCCGGGTGCCCAGTGCGCATGCACGAGAAGCACTTGCACTTTGTGATTGGTCTGGCGGCTTCTGGGATCTGTCATGTGTCCCAGGTACCGCCTTACCATTCACAAAAAGCACCGCTTCTTGCGCATGCGCACTTGGCACCCGGCTGTCATGCCCAGTGCCCACACTACAGAAGCCGGAAGACAGCACGCCACTGGATAGAGGAACAGGTAAGATCAAAGAAGTAAGAGCAAAGAGCCGCATTCATTTTGGCCGGGAGCCGCATGCGGCTCGAGAGCCGCGTGTTCGCCACCCCTGGCCTAGACAATCGCAGCATTGTCAAATTCGGATACCCCCCGTTCCCCAAAGGTGCCAATCCTTAATGGGGAGTGAGGGACAAAGCACTAAAGTGGAACTTTCCCTTTTGGGTGGAACTCCGCTTTAAGGTTCGTTTTAGTAGCATTTAGGAGTCTTTAGCTTTTTTCTGCTGGAAAAATGCTCCAAAAAAACTCTACAAAGGCAATTCGTTTTCTGCTTCTAGATGCTGAGGGCAGGTTCACACCACAGAAACACAGTCCAGATGCGTTGTGGATGCTTTTCTGCATGAGTGTTTTTGATGCTTTTTTTACACGTTCCAGTGTGTTGTTGATGCGTTTTTTACATGTTCCAGTGCGTTGTTGATGCGTTTTTTACACGTTCCAGTGCGTTGTTGATGCGTTTTTACATGTTCCAGTGCGTTGTTGATGCGTTTTTTACATGTTCCAGTGTGTTGTTGATGCTTTCCGGATCATTTTTTTCCCCTTTCTTTATCTTCCATTGAAGTAGGGATATGTGCGTTCCAGTGCATTTTTGATAAGTTTTACCATGTGTCCAGTACAGGAAAAATGCAGCCCATTCTACTTTTTTTTCTGCAACTGGAGCACACTGGAACTGCAAGCATTCTGTGTTTTGTATGTAGAAGAAAAGCACACTGAATGGCATGTAGCGTGAACTAGTCCTGAAGTTTAAAAAATGCTAATAGCCTATTACCAGCGTTTTTTATCCAACATTTTTTCCAGTGTTTTTTGCGTATAAAAAAATCACTAGTGTGAATGAAGCCTTAAGAGCAGAAAAAAATGTTTTTGTAGAGTGTTCTGTGTCTCCAATCTAAGCATTGATAGGGTGATCTCTGTAACTTACAGTTGTGATGAGATAGCGATAACTTCAACCTCAGTTGGATAACACAGTCAGTGACTCAATGAGAATGACATCTTGTAGATCTTGTGAAGTTTATTCCATAAACTGAGAAAATCTTACAACAATGAACAACAATCCGATAGGTCAAAAGAACATACTGTTTCTGCTCCATGCCATGAGGCTGCTGCAATGCATCTCTGGGAAAGGGGGAGAGCTATCTACACAACGCTAACCAAACCAAAGGAAAGGGAGGAACAGATCCCTTGAGAAAAAGTCGAAAGTGACGAAACGCGTCAGAGTCGTGACGTCAGACGCAAAACCGGAAGGAGCAGCTCGGCCATCTTGGATATGGTCTCAGGATAGGATGGATGGTTTTTCCTTAAATGTAAGCGGGTAATAAATTTGTGATTTTTATATATATACTCCACTGAGTTTGCTCTTCTCTGCCCTGTGAGGAACGGGGGATCCCACTGCCCACTGCCCTGTGAGGAACGGGGGATCCCACTGCATACTCCCATAAGAGGAAAGCCATCTGGCATATGGGGTTTTGTGAAACGCCTGTGCAAGCTGAAAGAGGGCAATAGCATGTTATCCTAACGCAGAGTGGTGGCACTTATCTGGTCCTGTACACTTTCTCACTGGCCACATACTTTGGATTTGTTGTATTTCACTTATTGGAGTGATTATTTCACAATATCACTAGTGGAGTTGTGTGGATTTTTAATTTCACGTGTTGATTTATAATATTGCTTATATTATGTTTTACATCACTAGTGCTTTTGCATGATATCACATAATATTATATTTTGAAAGATAATGCACTATATTTAGTTTTTTTTTTTTGAGGTATCTTGGATTGGAGTGACGAATCGGATATTTATCACAGCTGGAAGATTGGATAGTGTGGACAATTTTGGATTTTGTATTGTGGACATTTTGATATATTGGTAATGAGGGGTAGGATTTGAGTTTTTGGGGAAAGTTATAGAAAAGCTTTATGATATAAAACATAGAAATCATTTAAAGGTATATGACAGTCAACATGACAGTCGTGTGAAACATGACATAGAGTTTTTGGGAGCGTTTTCCCGGCACAAAAAAACACTGAACGCTCCTAACAGATTTCTTTCAAGCGTTATACTGTAAGAACACTAAGAAAATGCTAACTCACCTAAAAGCTACTAAAAAGCTACTACAAGCTGGCACAAAAATGCTATAATCAGCGTTTTTGATCCAACTTTTTTTTTTCTAGCCTTTTTTTGAGCTATAAAAACGACTAGTGTGCATGGAGCCTTACACAGTCCTTGTGTAATGAAGTAAAGTCAGGATAATTATGATGAATATAACAGCCCTGGAGCCTGAACCTTAGCAATGGCAGCTTCCATATTGCTAGCCTCATGGGTTCCCCTTTAAATGACTTTTTGCTCTCATTATTCGGATAACAATCTCGCCTTTCCCTTCCAATATTGTTGGAAATGTAAACTCGGGCAGTCACCTAGTGCGACAGTGGCAGACACGCCGCGTCTGACAGCTGTAGAGGTTACGTAATCCGCACAATGGAGAGGTCGGAACTTCAGATGTTGCCTCTGTTGATGGTAAACAGAATTCTCTGTAATCCTCTTAGTGAATTGGGCCGTTAATACTCCGTGCTTAAAAATGTTCTGAATATTGTTATTCTTTCTTCTGTATCAGCAGATCTCATAGTCCAATGAAAAACAACCGAAGGCCTTCCGAATATTAAAGGACTACAAGTCCCAGCATGCGCTGGCAGCAGATGCCTCTTCAATGCGTTTTGTGGCACACTGTGTTATGGCGTGATCAGGGGCGGACTGACCATTTGAGCACTCGGGCACTGCCCAAGGGCCCGGGGTCAGTAGGGGGCCCCATGAAATGCCCCTGGTACCTTTTTTATAGGCTTTTTTGGGTTGTGCTTTGAGTGTGGGCAAAGGACACAGGGGCCCCATGATCCCCTATTGCCTGGGGGCCCCATGAGTTGTCAGTCCGCCCCTGGGCGTGATTAGGTCTGCAAAAAGACCCTGTCATCAACTTAAAAATATGCAGGTGAAAACACAGAGCAATCCAGTATTTTAACCACTTGCCCTCCAGAGGACTTAACCCCCTTCCTGACCAGGCTATTTTTTGTGATACGGCGCTGCGTTATTTTAACTGAAAATTGCGCGGTCATGCAACGTTGCACCCAAATTACATTTATGTCCTTTTTTCTCCCACAAATAGAGCTTTCTTTTGGTGGTATTTGATCACCTGTGTTTTTTATTTTTTACATTTATAAACATAAAAATGAAAATTTTGAAAAAAAAATACATATTTTTGAGTTTTTGCTATAAAAACTATATCCCCCAAAAATTTTAAAAATCAAATTTCGTCATACATTTTGGACAAAATGTATTCTGCTACATGTCTTTGCTAAAAATAAATCCCAATACGTGTAAATTAATTGGTTTACGTGAAAGTTATAGCGTCTACAAAGGGCAGTATATATATATACTGGAATTTTTATTTGTATTTTGTTATATTAGTAATGACGTCGATCAGCGACTCATAGCAGGAATGCGGGACTGTGTTGGGCATTCTGACATTGGGGGGAACTGACTAACTGCCACTGACATCACAATGACACTAATACAGTGATCAGTGCTAATAGAAATCACTGACACTGTACTAATGACACTGAGCAGGAAGGGGTTAACTTTTGGGCGATCAAAGGGTAAACTGTGTGCTGTGTGTGTGTTTTACTAGGGAGGCATGCGGCTTTGTATTTCTCTGCTGTGCAGAGAAATACAAAGCAGCATGTCCTTGTTGGCAGGAGAGAGACTGCCAACAACTTTCATCCCTTGTGAAAAAGTCGGAAGTGACGAAACGCGTCATGTCGTGACGTCGGACGTTGAGCCGGAAGGAGCAGGGCGGCCATTTTTTAATTACTCACAAACAGTGAACGGACTAGAGCGAGGATGGACGGTATATTCTAAGATGTAAGTGTTTAAATAAAGTGTGAATTACCTTTTACTCCACTGAGTCTGCTCCTATTTTCCGGTGAGGAACGGGGACCCCGGTACCTATGACCTGTGGCTATATGGAAAAGGGATCCCATTGTATATGAATGAGAGGAAGACGCACCTCCTAGGAATGTTATCTTGTGGCATAAAGGAATCCTAAATGCTTGGATTTACAGCAAGAGGGTAATTGCATTCTATCCCCTAACAGAGTGTGGCACTGTATTTGGCACTACTGTCACGGATCATTATCTCACGGATCACGTTGTGTGTTTTTGTGATATTTTCACGGTTGCAGTGTTGTCTCACTGGACCACTAGTGTTATGGTGTATCCACTTTAATTTTTATATACATGATTTATATCACGAGTGTGATTGCATGGTATCACTTGTAGTAATTTTGTATCTAGGATAATGCACTATATTCTACTTTTGTTTTTTTGAGGGTCTTTTGGATTGAACGGGAAGATTTTTGACACATTTGGAATATTGTTGTTTATTTTATTTTTAATTTTTGACTTTGGACTATGGACTATGGTTTGGACATTATATGAGTAGTATAAGACTGTGGGAGAGGGTAGTTATAGGTTTGTGAAAAGGTTTATGTTGTGTAGACTTTCAAGGGTGGAAGTTTGACTTTTCTGTGGGAAGTTATAGAGTATTGATTTATTATACTGCCTTACGGTCTTGATTACTATTCTTTAGTAAAATATTATGGTGGCTTTGACTGTTTTATCTATGTTTCATGTGAATCCCAGGGTGGCGGGAGGAGTCTATGCCCTATTTTGAAGACACTCCCCATTGTTTGACTTTGTGGAGACTCTTTCGGTCCTTGACCTAGTGTCTAGGATATTGACATTTTGTTATCTTCTGTTACATACTACTGTTTAGCCTGTTGTTAGATGTGGGCTGTCTCTTGGCTTTGCCGTCTTTGGTCTCTTTCTCTTTTCTTTTCTTTTCTTACTTTTCAATTTTTTTTTATTTTTTCTGTTTGAGGGTCAACTCAGGAATTTTGAACTGTTTTTGGATAATCAATGTTCTGCACAGATGGGTGGGATTGTCTGATGATAGCTATACCTCTTGTTTTCCATGTCTACTTCAAAACAACGCGCTGCCATGAAACATTTGCTTTCCAATAATGTTCAGGGATTAGGCTCCCTTTCTAAGAAATTTAAAATATTTTCCCATTATAAATCTATGAGAGGTGACATTGTGGCTTTACAGGAAACACATTTTGCCCCTTCTTTTACTCCCAGATATATTCATAGGGATGTTCCGGTTTGTTTTTTTGCATATGCTTCTGAAAAAAAGAGAGGGGTGGCGCTTTGCTTTTCCAAACAGCTGTCAATTAGGGAAACTACAGTTCTAAGGGATAGGGAGGGACGTTATCTTCTGGTCAAGGGTCATTTGGAGGGCAATATGGTGTCTTTTCTTATTTACTATGCCCCTAATACGAATCAAGTGGCCTTCTTTCAATCTCTTTTTAAATCTTTGTGTAAAGAACTGGAAAGCGATGTGATTTTGGCGGGGGACTATAATCTGGCCTTAGATCATGTACTTGACAAGTCCCATACAACCAAACTTAAATCGCCCTCTAAACAGAGGCATGATTTTGCACAGCTTTTACATCACTATCAACCTAACGTGGACGGAGGCCAATCCTGATGCGTGGAGGGAGGCCAATCCCACCTCTAGAGACTACTTCCACTTCTCTAGGGCTCATAACCATTATTCTCGTATAGATCATGTTTTTCTCCCCTTTGAAAATGTTAGCTAAGCTTCATTCAGCTAAAATTATGTTGACGCCTTGGTCGGACCACGATCCTGTAATTCTGATGCTCTCAGATTTGACGGTTAAAGTGGTTAAACCACATTGGCGATTGAACGAGTCTTTACTGAGAGATGAGTCCTGTTGCCTGGCAGTCCTACTTTGCAATTAATAGGGCAGAGGATACAAATCCCTCTATTAATTGGGCTGCCCACAAAGCCTCAGTTAGAGGCATTTTTATTCAGCTGTCCTCCAGAATTAAAAAGTCTCACGAGGAATTGATCTTTGCCAAATCTAGAGAATATGAATCGCTAGTTGCCCAACATAAACTTACCCCGACCTCGGATCTCTTATCTAAGGTGGAGCCAGCCCAGTTGGAACTTAACCTCTACCTCACCACAAAAGCAGAAAAACAACTACGCTGGATTAACCATAAGTTTTTTACATGGCGGGACAGACCAGGTTCCAAGCTTACCCCCAAATTCGCTCATTCATCTCTGCCCAAACGCCAGCTAAAGGGGGGAACTATTACGCAAGATCCTCAGAAGATCCGTGGGAATTTCATGATTTTTATGCCTCCCTCTACAGCCCACCTCGGCTAGTGGAACCATAATCTATTTGATCTTTTCTAGAGTCAGTTCCTTGAAGGAAGAGGGAGGGGTCCAGTTAGATGAAAATAGGGCATATATTAGTGTTATTCCCAAACCCAATAAAGATTCTTCTGATGTTAGCAACTATCGACCTATTTCCTTAATAAATTGTGAATTTAAAAATTTTAACTAAACTTCTAGCCGTCCATCTTAATTCCTTTCTGGCACAATATATTCATAAAGACCAGTCAGAGTTCATATTAGGTCGTCGAGCGTTAGACCAGATTTATTACTCTGATCTCAGCAGTCCATTCTAATTGGGACACTCCCATTTCTCAGGCACTCTTTCTTCTTTCTCTGGACCTTCAGAAGGCTTTTGATAGTCTGACGTGGGAATATTTGTTTATTACCCTGAAGGCCTTTGGATTCGGCCCGTCTTTTTTGGCTTTGCTGCTCTCGTTATATGATAATCCCTCAGCTCAGTTCTCCATTAAAGGATACAAATCTCCTGTATTTCCAATCCGAAGAGGTACTAGACAGGGCTGTTTGTTGTCCCCACTCCTTTTTGTGCTGGCAATTGAGCCTCTGGCAATGGCAATTCGCTCCTATCCAAATCTATGGTGTTCATTGCAGACAACAAGAACATAGATGTGCCCTGTTCGCCGATGACGTTCTTTTGTATATTACTTCCCCTATGATAACTATCCCTAATTTATTGTCACTATTACATCAATTTTCCACTCTTTCTGGGCTTTCTCTTAATTCCCAAAAAACAACAGCCCTCAATGTTTCCTTATCCATGCTTGAGGAACAACAACTTCGCGTTTCCAATGATTTTCAATGGGCGAGTAAGTCGTTACCTTATTTAGGGATACATCTCACCGCTTCAATCCAGACGCTATATCAGGCTAACTAACCCTCCCCTCTTTAACCACTTGCCGTCTGCCTGCTGTTTATAAACGGCAGGACGGTGGCACTCCAGGGGCGGGTTGCCGTTCATAAACGGCACCCGCCATTTCTAGCTGTGCACGCTCCCTGGGAGCGTGCAGCACCATGATCCGGTGCCCGCTGTGTCTTCCATCATATCTAAGAATTGGTAATCTGCAATATAACAATATTTGCTTTGGGGTTTAATACAGCTTCAGGGCTGGTTAACACCATAAAAATGCAGACTGGATGCGTTCCGGATGGGTTTCTGTATGCACGTTTTGGACGTGTTTTTGATGTGTTCTGGTCCCTTTTTGATTTGTTTTCAAGTGAGTTTTCCAACTCTTTTTTTCTACACCTTAACCACTTCCCGTCCGGCCCATGTATATAAACAGACGGGGGCAGTGCAGGAGCGGGTTGCCGTTCATAAACATTTTGGACTGTGCACACTCCCTGGGACACCGATCGCTGTACGGGACCTCTGTACGAGGTCCCGATCATGTAATCACTGATAGGCCAATCAGTGATCACATGCAAAGTAGTAAGCAAGATGTCACTTGTGAATGATCACAGAGGTCACATGGTACAAGGCTATTCACAACAGCCTTGTACCATGTGACAAGCTGTGGCCAATCACAGCTCACTCAGTAGTTCTCAATGGCTGCAAGAATGCAGACAGAGAGAAGGAGAAATGATTGCTTTTACATCCTATATGGGTGTAAAAGCAATCACTGTAAAAAAAAAAAGAAAAAATCTTCATCACCCCCCACAAGTAGTTCAGTGTCACCATGGTGACACTGTACTGCTAGGGTGACAGTATGTAAAAAAACAAAACAAAACATAAATAATAATATAAAAAAAATAAAATAAAAATGTAAAAAAAATGTTTAAAAATTATAATTTTTGGTTATAAACTAATTTGACTTATTATTTTTTTTTACTAAAAAGATAACGGAATACATTTCGGCCAAGAATTATGATGAAAGATTATTTATTTGCAAAATTTTTGGACTTTTCATTTACATAGCAAAAAAAATAAAAATCCCAGCGGTGAATAAATACCACCAAAATAAAGCTTTATCTGTCTCAAAAAAGTGGTAAAAAATTCATATGGGTACAGTGTTGCATGACCGTGCAATTGTCATTCAAAGTGTGATAGTGCTGAAAGCTGAAAATTGCCCTGGCCAGGAAGGGGGTAAAAGTATCCGGACAAGAAGTGGTTAAGATGCTCAAAGACAATCTTAGCCGTTGGGCGGAATATTCTTTATCATGGTTTGGCAATTCCATCAAAATGATGTTTTTATCAAGATTGTTATATTTTTT
Source organism: Staurois parvus (assembly GCF_062004578.1). NCBI lineage: Eukaryota > Metazoa > Chordata > Amphibia > Anura > Ranidae > Staurois > Staurois parvus. The sequence continues at coordinate 3,038,018 of NW_028317992.1, forward strand.
CCAGACTTTACCGGTTTCGATTCCGAGACAGGAGTTACGGCATTTACAAGCTGAGGTCCTCCTTTTTATTTGGAATAATAGACAGCCTGGGATGAATCAGAAGACGCTATATGCTCCCAGACCTAGAGCGGATGGGGGGGGGGTATTGGCTTCCCTAATCTCCATGCGTACTTCCAGGCTGCACAAATCACCCAATTGGCTTACACCACTACCGCTGGGGGACATATTCCTCTTTGGGTCTCCATGGAAGCTCTCTTGTTACCCTCTCACGGTCGGGGCGTTGCTTTGGCTCCCTAACCGCTCACGCCGTCCTATACTGTGCCCCACTCTGTCGTTTTCTTTGGCAGTTTGGGACAGGGTTCGCCATCGTAAATCATTGGTATCTCCACATACGCCTGTAGCTCCAGTTTTTTGTAACCCTGAATTTGTTCCCGGTTTGAAACCGGCCCCTTTTCAGTGGTGGATCAATAAAGGCTTGTTGCGGATAGGAGACTATCTTAATGGTTTTTGCATATATTCTTTACAATATTTTAAGGACAAATTGCATATGCCTGCCTCTGAAATATTCAGATATAACCAAGTTGTCTCATTTCTCCGCTCGAAGCTTGCTTTATTGGATGAATCGCCTTTGCTTACCGCCTTTGAACTTCCTTGCCGGAATAGGGCTTCTCCAAAAGGCCATATCTCCGTGATATATGCTCTCCTCACTGATCCGCATTGTAAACTTCCTTATATGGAGCACTGGCAAAGTGATTTAGCTGTCAATTATGATTTATCCGAATGGAAAGATATTGCTTTCGCACTGTCAAAAATTTCTATCAATACTACCCTAATTAAAGCAAGTTATAAAACTTTAGAAGTAGTTCAGTAAGCGCGAAGATGAGAGCATAAGCAGCTGATACACTAAAAGGAAACCATAAACCTCTCATGCATAAAAATTGTAAAGTGCAGCGCTGATAAACTATATATATACACTGGATTTAAGGCTATCCACAACCTAAATATACAGCGTGAAGTCCAAAGAAATAATGTCCAATAATGGTAACAAATAGATGAAACGGTGACATCGTTACTTTCCAGTGAGGCACTCACTCAAAAATCATGCAGGAAATATAAGAAATGCGCACTCACCAGATGCGCAATATGGAAGCACAATAATATAAGCCAAAAATGTTTTAAATGCAAGGACTTCCTGCGCTAGGAATGGGGCCCTATTCACCAAGCTGCTGACACAACACTCCTTACCAACTAAAGTGAATAAATAATATATATATATAAAGTGCAGCGCTATCTCTAAATAAACTAAATAATTTATAAATATAAAGTGCAACACTAATTAAACAAGTGCACCAAAAAATAATACCACAAGGTACTAAATAAATGTGCAAAATAGTGCATACAAAAGTGCAAAACGTGTATTGCAATTCATATAAAGTGCAAATTAGTGTTACTATTAATCACTCCAACCATCTGTTGATACATAAATCCACAGAAAATAAATAAATAAATAAATTGTCCAAATGCAGAAAAAAACTATTTTTCTTTTTAAATCTTCATGCATGTGTCACACGTGAACACACTGTGTAGCTCCAAACTTTAGCCGTGATGGCCTCTCACCTCCTTACCCCGACCCCACAGGGTCAGCTTGCTTTAAACAGGGCACTTCTTTTGATAGCTCACCAGGGCCTCGCCTCTAATACTCTATCTGCGGTCAGCTCCTATTGTGGATCAATGAAAGCCAAAAAACTAGCAGTTTTAGCAGATGTCAGCCATGGAAGCCTTCATATTCTCACTCAGTTGATGTTAGGTTACTCAGGTTTCCTGGAGGTGAGATCTCTAGACTTGAGTTCAAAAGTGTGCACACCTCCAATGCCGTCAGATGGAAAACAGTTTTCCATCTGACGGCATTGGAGGTGTGCACACTTTTGAACTCAAGTCTAGAGATCTCACCTCCAGGAAACCTGAGTAACCTAACATCAACTGAGTGAGAATATGAAGGCTTCCATGGCTGACATCTGCTAAAACTGCTAGTTTTTTGGCTTTCATTGATCCACAATAGGAGCTGACCGCAGATAGAGTATTAGAGGCGAGGCCCTGGTGAGCTATCAAAAGAAGTGCCCTGTTTAAAGCAAGCTGACCCTGTGGGGTCGGGGTAAGGAGGTGAGAGGCCATCACGGCTAAAGTTTGGAGCTACACAGTGTGTTCACGTGTGACACATGCATGAAGATTTAAAAAGAAAAATAGTTTTTTTCTGCATTTGGACAATTTATTTATTTATTTATTTTCTGTGGATTTATGTATCAACAGATGGTTGGAGTGATTAATAGTAACACTAATTTGCACTTTATATGAATTGCAATACACGTTTTGCACTTTTGTATGCACTATTTTGCACATTTATTTAGTACCTTGTGGTATTATTTTTTGGAGCACTTGTTTAATTAGTGTTGCACTTTATATTTATAAATTATTTAGTTTATTTAGAGATAGCGCTGCACTTTATATATAAATATAAGCCAAAGATCTCCTTTTCCTCTTATGGAAGGTGCAGCTCACACTGGACAGGTCACTCTCCTCTAAACCTCAGGGTGGTCACCATAGGGTCCTGGGGGATTATATGCTCGATGTGGAGCAGAGAATAGTGGCCATAGTGTAGTAGGTCAAAATCTCAGATTTTATTGGTGACAACAGTAATGAACATACATAAAAAGGACTTGGAGGCCTTCGCCGATCCAGTGTATAAGGTAAAATCATTCAAACTAACCAGCTGGATGGTTATGGGGGCCACCGGACCTCCTTGATCCGGTGGCGTGACATCTCAGGCGTGTGCGGCTCCTCCTTAACGCGTTTCGCACACAAAGTGCATTTTCAAAAGGGGTGATGCCCTTTACAATTTAAATGATAAAACTTTGTTGCGATGGTATTTGGCTCCTGCTTGGATTACGAAGATGCATTTGCCTGCTTCTGCGATGTGTTTTAGACGCTGTGGCCGGGTGGGGTCTATGTATCACATCTGGTGGCAGTGTCCCCTTGCAATTAGATTTTGGATTCGCATGTTTAATTTGGTAAATTCAGTGACGGGAGTTAATATACGCAGATCCCCGGAGACGGCTCTCTTTCACAAATTCCCTGATAAGGTTCCCAAGAAATCCCATAAACTGATCTGTTACATGTTTCTGGCAGCGAGAATCGCCATAGCTAGACATTGGAACCAATCGGCTATTCCACTATTTATGTTAAAAAGAAACTAAACTGGATTATGGTCAATGACAAGCTCACATGTATCCCGCAAAATGCTTCGAAGAATTTTGATAGTGTATGGAATCCATGGATTCAATACATCTCTGTGCCTTAATGTCTCCTATCTTGACCCTCTCTTCCAATCTTTTCTTTGCTTTCTCTTTTCCTTTTCCCTGTTCTGTATTGTTTTCTATATATTGCCAAGGCAAAAAACACGTGCTCTCGTTTTGGTTATACTAAGCATTTTGCCTTAAACCGTCAGTCGTTCCTGGTACAATTTGTTGTTCCTAGTGCCTTATGTTTGTATGTATGATGGTACACTGTTTGCTTGTACTACCTGTTGTTGTTGTTATAAAAATTATGTAATAAAAACCATTGGAAACTTAACCTTCTAGAAAATGAGACTACTTTGAGATGGGGAAACAGCTTTCATTGAACACTGATTGAAGTAAATTAAAAACGTTCTGACTAACATTCTGCAGTTTAGCCACAAGATATCACTGTTTTTTCTAACACAGCCTCAGACTGCATAGAGATTTCTATATTCATGAAGGGGTGGGGTTTTTACACTTGGAGAGTGAACAGGAAAAGGAGAGGAGAGCAGCCATGCTTGAGAGAGAGAAGGGGGGCTGTGTGATCTGAGAATACGATGCCATCCAGATGTGAGGACAGCCCCCCGTAATCAGAAATTCAGTTGAGTGAAGCTGATGGTGTTCAAAACGCTGATCCTGTTTAAAGAAAGGAAGATCGCTGCCAGGAAGGCTGATGAGATCGCATGCTTGTTGGAGAGACATCTGTTCTGTTCTGAGTCACCAGAGGATGCAAGGCAGACCCGGGTCGGTAAGATCGTGCACGCACCTCATTTCAGTGTTGGCGCCTCCAGAGACTGAGACAGGCCTACAGTTAGTTAGGATCTCTGTTTGTGTCAGGCCACAAGTGTTACGGATCATTGGAAGGACTCCACAACTTAAAGTGACATTTCATATTGGAGAGCTGATAAAATCCTACAAACTCAAGCCAGACTGGCGTTTTGCTCAGAAGGAATACTCAGGCACGTGCTACAGGACCAGTTATGGGAGGGGGAATACTGTAGATTTGTGTAAGATTGTAAGCTGTTGTGCTGCACCGCAGGCTAGCCCATACCATACACCCATACACTGATTCCTGCTCTTTTAGGGTAAGGACGGGTAAGGTGTGGCAGCTTAGTTGTGCCCGCCAGTAGGTAAATTACTTCACTTTCTACCTTCATCCATCAGGAGGCGCTGTGCTGTGCAGCACAAGGGTCTCAGCCTTTGGGCTGGGTGTATGTACATTTATTGTATGTTCCCAGCATTTGTGGTTGTGTTTATTTGCCACATCTAAGTAAAATTCTGTTGTGTCAAAAGCTGGTGTTGGGGTTGCTTTCCTCGTTCGTAACTTCACTGTATCCTGGGGAGCCCACCCCGGTACACGGCTTACACTACTTCAGGAAAAAAGTCAGTTCCCTAGCAGAGCCCCCTGTAACTCATAACCCTCTCTTTTTCTGGGGATGTCTAATTACTATCTGTGCTGGCCCAGCTCCTCAGCCATACTGCTCTTTATATAATTTTTTATGTTGCTGACAGGAGAGGAGCAAAGCAGAAAAATGGCAGGAGCAAAGCAGAAGGAATGACAGCTTTACTAGGGCTGTGAACAATCACATTCAGAATGGCAGCACCCAGGGTCACCGATAAGGGAGAGCAGGCAACCCCCTGTACCAAGTCCAGACCCCCTACTGACCTGATGGAGCCAGCTGCCTGGGGGTTCATTTTTCGACATTCCCTGGTTCCCCCCTTCCCCCCCATTTGCTCTTCACCCCTCTATGACTACAACTTCTAGAATCCTCTGTACCCAGGAAGGGGCATGCTCAGGCAGAGCTTGTAGTGTGGGAAATTTGAAGCTATAAGCTGTACACAGCAGTACAGGGCATCAAGACAACCTCTACAGAAGAGGCCGGAGGGTGCATCTCCTCCAAATAAGGCTTCGCCCCAAAACTTGGATGCAGGAACTGCCGAGATTTGACCAGCAGGGGGTGGTGCATAAAAAGGAGCTAAAGGGGGTGCACAGTAGAGTGTAATTGGGGTGCAAATTAAGGTGTAATCAGGGATACAGAAGGCAGCAAATGGAGGATGCAGAGGGTACAGAGTATGGGGTAATGGGGGGTGCAGATAATGCAGGGAGTACAGAGTGTGGGGGGTGCAGGGGATATACAGTGAGGTGTTTCAGGGGGTGCAGAATGTGAGGCAGTGGCTGGCTACAGAATGTGAGGGATGAAGTGGTGCAGAATATGGGGGGGGGGGGGTAGAATGTGGGCTGCTGGGGAATGCAAGGGGTACAGAATATGGGGGATGCATGAAGTGCAGTGAGGTGCAATGGGGGTACCAAAAGAATAGTAGGGGATGCAGGGGGCGAAGAGTGAGGTATAATGGGATGTGCAGCAGCTGTAGAATGTGGGGTAGTGGGGGACGAAAAGGGGTGCAGAGTGTTAGGGTTTTGGGGATACAGGGGCTGAAATGTATTGGGGTAATGGGGGGTGCGGGAGTACACCATGAGGTGTAATGGGGGATGCAGGGAGTGTAGAGTGAGGTGTAACGGGGATACAGAGAGCATAGTGGGGGATGCAGGGAGTGCAAAGTATTGGGGTATTGGGGATACAAGGGCTGCAAAGTATTAGGGTAGTGTGGGGTGCAGCATGAGGTGTAATGGGGATACAGACTGTGAGCAATGTAGAGGGTGCAGAATGAGGCAGCAATGAGTGAGGGATGTAGGTGGTATAGAGTGTTGGAGTATTGGAGATACAAGGGGTGCAAAGTGTTGAGGTAGCGGGGGGTTCAGGGAGTGGAGAGTGAGATGTAGTGGGCACACCTCCCAACTGTCCCTGATTTCGAGGGACTCTCCCTGATTGGGAACAAAGTCCCGCTGTCCCTACTTCCCCATCCTTAGCTTCTTATTTTTGGTCTGGTCTATATATAGTGGATATAAAAAGTCTACACACCCCTGTTAAAATGTCAGGTTTCTGTGATGTAAAAAAATTAGACAAAGATAAATCATTTCAGAACTTTTCCCACCTTTAACTTGTTGCCGACCGCAGATAGCCGAATGACGGCTGCACTGCGGCCGGCCAGTTCTGAGTGGACGTCATATGACGTCCCCCCAGAACGCGCTCTCCTGCGCGCCCCAGGGGGCGCGCACCCGGCGATCTCCGTGATCGCTGTGTCCTACGGACACAGCTGATCACGTGATGTGGTAAAAGGCCAATCACAGCGGCCTTTTACCACCTGATTAGCGCTGCCGGTTCTCGGCTGCACTTTCCTCACGCTGTCAGATCGTGAGGAAAGTACTGCCGAGAACCGGCAGTTGTCAGAGCGGGGATCGGCACCGATCATCAGGGCACTGATGATCAGTGCCCTGATGATTGGTGCCCAGCAGTGCCACCCGCAAGTTCCGCCCACCTGTGCCCAGCAGTGCGCCCACTAGCTCCGCCCACCTGTGCCCAGCAGATCACCCACCTGTGCCCAGCAGTGCACCCACCTGTGCCCAGCAGTGCACCCACCTGTGCCACTCTGTAATGTCACACACCTGTGCCCAGAAGTGCCACCTACCTGTGCCCAGCAGTGCCACCCACCTGTGCCCACCAGTGCCACCCACCTGTGCCCACCAGTGCCACCCACCTGTGCCCACCTACCAGTGCTGCCCACCAGTGCAGCCCAGCAGTGCTGCCAGTCAGTGCCACCAGTCAGTGCCCAGCGGTTGTGCCAGTCAGTGCCCAGCAGTGATGCCAGTCAGTGCCGTCTATCAGTACCCATCATCAGTGTCACCTATCAGTGCCACCTATCAGTGCTGCATATTAGTGCCGCCTATCCGTGACACCTCATTAGTGCTGTCTATCAGTGACGCCTATCCGTGCCACCTCATTAGTACTGCCTATCAGTGCCCTTTAGTGCTGCCTATCAGTGCCCATCAGTGCCGCCTGTCAGTGTCCATCAGTGCTGCCTCATCAACGCACATCAGTGAAGGAGACAAATTACCTGTTTGAAAAATTTTATAATAGAAACAAAGAAACTTTTTTTTTTTTTTCAAATTTTTGGCAATTTTTTATTTATAGCGCAAAAAGTAAAGTGCCCAGTGGCGATTAAATACCACCAAAAGAAAGCTCTGTTTGTGAGAAAAAAATGATCAAAATTTCATATGGGTACAATGTTGCATGACCGCGCAATTGTCAATCAAAGTGCGGCAGCGCTGAAAGCTGAAAATTGGCCTGGTAAGGAAGGGGGTATAAGTGCCTGGTAGGCAAGTGGTTAATGTAACCTATAAACTGTTAAACTCAGTAAAACAAACTGAAATCTTTTAGGTGAAGAGAAGTAAAAATAAAAAACTAAATATGGTTGCATAAATGTGCACACCCTTAAAATAACACTTTGTTGAAGCCCCTTTTGATACGATTCCAGCACTCAGTCTTTTTGGGTATGAGTCTATCAGCATGACACATCTTGACTTGGCAATATTTGCCCACTCTTCCTTGTAAAAACACTCCAAATCTGTCAGATTGCGAGGACATCTCCTGTGCACAGCCCTCTTCAGATCACCCCACAGATTTTCCATCGGATTCAGGTCTGGGCTCTGGCTGGGCCATTCCAAAACTTTCATCTTCTTCTGGTGAAGCCATTCCTTTGTTGATTTGGATGTATGCTTTGGGTCGTTGTCATGCTGAAAGATGAAGTTCCTCTTCATGTTCAGCTTTCTAGCAGAAGCCTGAAGGTTTTGTGCCAATATTGACTGGTATTTGGAACTGTTCATAATTCCCTCCACCTTGACTAAGGCCCCAGTTCCAGCTGAAGAAAAACAGCCCCAAAGCTTGATGCTGCCACCACCATGCTTCACTGTGGGTATGGTGTTCTTTTGGTGATGTGCAGTGTTGTTTTTGCGCCAAACATATCTTTTGAAATTATGGCCAAAAAGTTCTACCTTGGTTTCATCCGACCAGAACACATTTTCCCACATGCTTTTGGGACACTTCAGATGTGTTTTTGCAAAATTTAGCCGGGCTTGGATGTTTTTCTTCCGTCTTGCCACTCTACCCCATAGCCCAGACATATGAAGAGTACGGTAGATTGTTGTCACATGTACCACACAGCCAGTACTTGCCAGATATTCCTGCAGTTCCTTTAATGTTGCTGTAGGCCTCTTGGCAGCCTCCCAGACCAGTTTTCTTCTCGTCTTTTCATCAATTTTGGAGGGACGTCCAGTTCTTGGTAATGTCACTGTTGCGCCATATTTTCTCCACTTGATGATGACTGTCTTCACTGTGTTCCATGGTATATCTAATGCCTTGGAAATTCGTTTGCACCCTTCTCCTGACTGATAACCTTTTAAGCGAGAGTGCTTGCATGTGCTGTGCCCAGGCGCCCCTAGGTGGCAGGGTGCCCTAGGAGGCCGCCTAGTTTGCCTAGTGGAAGCACCGGCCCTGGGTATGGTAGTGGGGGATACAGAGGATGCAAAGTACAGGGTAGTGGAGGAGCATAGGGAGTATCTATGGAGAGGTTGTACTGGGTCCTATAATTTCTAATAACGGCCCTGGCAGTGCCCAATAGCAGTCTCAAGCCTTATGGGAGGATTGTGTTGAAATGAATGCCCGGTGACAGGGTCTCTTTAAAGAACATTCATTGAAGTTTGCAGAACTGAAGCAGTGATTAGAGTGGTTTGCAGTCTTTGCCTTGAATCCGGGCCGATGCGGTGTTAGCTCGGTGGTGAGTGGGTGGATTAGTAACTGGTGACTAAGCAAGTCAGAGGAGAATAATAAAGCATGAATTGATGAAATAATTGAATGGTGCATTTTGTGTCATCTATTGTAGTGGAAGGACATCTGTGGAAGGTGCATTGACAATGCATTGAACTCCTGTGAATGTATTAGAAGAATGCACTGCCTACTTCAGAGAACTCCAGGCCAGGGGACAACATAAAAATATAGCAGTGAGATCTCAAAACGAAATGTACAGAGATACAGGACTGGAGAGGGTCCTTCCACCAAGACAAAATTCAGTTTTTAGTAAATGCCGAAGAAACAATGGAGATCTAGTCCTGGCTCACGCCAATGCATTGGGCTTTTTTTCCATTTTGCAGTGTGCTTTTGCCGCTTTTTGAGTTCTTTCAGCTTTTTTTTTGTTAAAGGGGAAATTTTTTTGTTGCTGGGGAGAATAAAAACACAAAATGCCACAAAAATGTGACAAAAAAATTGGATAATGTGCATGCGCACGAAACATGTAAGGGAGTGCCTTATTTTGTGACGTCATCCCGCATGGCCCACGTGTACGGCCGGCGGCCATCTTTGACTGCTGTGATTACATCATTTATGTGAGTGTGATCTTAGTATATCATTTATCCCCATTACTGAATTAAACATACTACACTGTGGGAATTCTTTTTGCTCTGGCTCGTTTGTTATGAGCCCCCCCCTTATAAGGAGATCTGTGGAGACCCCATATTATCTACACGTGTGGTTCCAACTGGTGTTGAACGTGTGTACTTCTGGTGCCTGGATGTCTTGATGGTTTACTGCCTGCTAAACTGATGCCTGCCTGATGACCTCTAGTGTTCCTGGTACCAGATGTTGATGACCAGGAGATGGTCCTAATATACTCAAACGCACATTCATTTGCGCCCTCTGGTTAGTGCAATCTATACTCGTTTACTGGAACGCGATTGTCACGGATCTTCACCTAATTTTTGGATTTTGTTCACTTATTTGCACCTTATCAACGCCAAACTAGGATGTTTTCACATGTGTATTTTATACAACGCCTTTGTGCGCTTATTCATTGGTTTATTTGCTTTATTCATTGCTACTTATTTCATATAGTCATTATACAGTCACCTTTTATTGGACTACAAACAATAGTGCCGCGCTCCTAAAACTATTATAACATGTAATAAAACAATTATAAATTAACAAAAATATACAAATTATATCTGAATAATAAGTGACCATTGCAAAAAAAAAAAAAAAAAATTGATCAGTCCAAACGTGACAAATTAAAAAATGAACAAATCTTCATTCCAAGTGACTTCCTATTATGATCTCAATATGCGCTCACCTCCTTTGATGCCTCCTAAAAGGCCAAAACCGCTTTTGTTCACCTATTGGAACTATGGATCATATATTGCATCTCAGCAATAGTGGTGAGTATGTCTCAATTGCTGCTGGAAACGTGACTCTCCTCTCCTATTCACACCACCGCAGGAATCTCTTGCTCAACCTCCTCCCAAGAATATTCCTCAGTATAAAGGAGACATAAACATAGTGTCTTATCCTTACATAAAAGACCTTTATTATGTGCCCACATGGATCATCAATCATATCCCCCTGATGAAGCTGCGTCATCTGCAGCGTAACGCGTAGGGGAGGAGTCTTGACGCCACCCTGCACCCAAGGAAGGCAGGCACATACGCTGAACGGCAGATATGCTGGCAGTAAGGGATCGTGGATAATTTTAAACAAAATGCTTGTTGTTTCTAAATACATGTGAGTGCATATGGGCACATAATAAAGGTCTTTTATGTAAGGATAAGACACTATGTTTATGTCTCCTTTTATACTGAGGAATATTCTTGGTAGGAGTTTGAGCAAGGGATTCCTGCGGTGGTGTGAATAGGAGAGGAGAGTCACGTTTCCAGCAGCAATTGGGAGATACTCACCACTATTGCTGAGATCCATAGTTCCAATAGGTGAACAAAAGCGGTTTTGGCCTTTTAGGAGGCATCAAAGGAGGTGAGCGCATATTGAGATCATAATAAGAAGTCATTTGGAATGAAAATTTGTTTATTTTTAAATTTTTTTTTGGACTGATCAATTTTTTTTTATTTTTTTTTTTTATTTATTGCAATGGTCACTTATTATTCGGATATAATTTGTTTCACGCTAACACAAAGGACTTTATCACTAATGTATATTTTTTGAAAGATAATTGTTTTATTACATGTTATAATAGTTTTAGGAGCGCGGCACTATTGTTTGTAATTTTATTTATACACATTGAGTAAGTGTTTTTTGTGCTGACGCACCTTGTCAAACGGAAGTAGTGGCTCACAAGTGTTTTAAAAAAACACCTTTTATTGGACTATTGGATGTATTTTTTATATATTTATATATTTTTTATATGTTATTTATATCTTATAATTTCATCATGGTATATAGCACTGCATGTTTATTTATATAAAAACACACTACATGTATTTCAGCAGTTTCTCTGTTGGCCAAAAACGCTATTTTTTGCGTTTAAAAAACCCCCTGACCCTTTCCAAAAACACAGCTACTCAAAAAAGCATAGATGTGACCATGTCCCATAGGAAACCATGTGAAATGGACTGTAATGTGTTTCTGCAAAAAGCACTAAAAAACGCATTGGTGTGAACCAGTCCTTAACCATTAGCCGCCCGGCCAATGGCCGTTTGGCGGCGTCAGATGTGCCTCTGCATTCCGGGTGCACGCCATTTGGCGTGCTCCCGCACATGCGCCGTTTGCGGTAATGCAGAGCGGCGCAGCAGCGGGATCTGTCACGGGCCGTGCACCTCGGATACGGCCGATGACAGATCCAAGTACCGACTCCCATTGCTGGTACCATGTGACCTGCTGTGACCAATCACAGCAGGTCACATGACAGTTGTATACAATGCATGGCTTCATTCATGATGCCATCCATTGTATACTAGTGCCTAGCTGTGAATGGTCACAGTTAATCACATGCACATGTCATGTGATTAGCTGTGACCAAATCACAGCTAAGCACAAAAAAAAAAAAAAAAAGAAAAAGCTGAATGAATCGATTTCATTCAGGTAAATGCTTGCTTATAGCAAAGTAATTCTTTGCTATAAGCAAATTGTGTAAAAAAAAAAAATACTGATCACTTCCCCAAAGTAGTACAGTGTTACTATGGTAACATTGTACTACTTTGGTCATAGTAAAATATGAAAAAAAAATCTTAAAAAATCTTAAAAAAAATGCAATACAAAATTAAATATAATAAAAAAATTAAAAAAATTAAAAAAAATATATATATATTTTTTTTCATACTGTCACCAGTCAGTGTCCCTGTTAACCGCCATGCCAGTTATATGATGACGCTGTACTGCACTGGTGACAGTATGTAAAAAAAAAAATAGTGAAAATAATTTTTTTAATTTTCCGAAAAATTATGACATAAAAATACAACTTCAAAAAACTCGCCATGCCTCTTATGAAGTACGTCGGACTGTCTACTCTGCAAAAAGGGGTCATTTGTGGGATATCTGTACTGTTCTGACATTTGGGGGATATCTGTACTGTTCTGACATTTGGGGGATATCTGTACTGTTCTGACATTCTTGGACCTCAAGAAATTAGATTGGCTGTCAGTACTTCAGGATTGATCAATATTCAGATCTATACCATAGTTTGTGAACTCTATAACTTTCCTACAAACTAAAAAATACATCCTAATTTGGGTTATTTTCACCAAAGACATGTAGCAGAATACATCTCGGCCTAAATTTATGAAGAACAATTATTTATTTGTAAACTTTTATAACAGAAACAAAGAAAAATGTGTTTTTTTTTCAAAATTTTTGGTCTTTTTTTGTTAATTTAGCAAAAAATAAAAACCCCAGCGGTGATTAAATACCACCAAAAGAAAGCTCTAGTTGTGTGAAGAAAATGATAAAATGTTAGTTTGGGTACAGTGTTGTATGACCGCGCAATTGTCATTCAAAGTGTGAGAGCGCTGAAACGTGAAAACTGGCCTGGGCAGGAAGGTGTAAAATTGCCCGGTATTGAAATGGTTAAAGCTGAGCTTCAGGGTAGGCAAATATTGTCTATTTACAAGAGTCGTGTGTATTTTTCCTTGAATCTCGGTGTGCTTTGTGTATTTCCAGATCTGTACAGTATTCCAGTGTGAGACTTTCCCTCTGTGCAGGAACTTCCTGTAATAAAGACCGCTCACTGCTGCTCTCTCTCCTTGTGCAGGGTGACTGGTCTTGTCTCCACCCCCTCCTGTAGTTTTCTGCAGGCAGCCTGTAGATGGTGGAGCCTGCTGGGTCCCTCCCACAGCTCTGCTCTCTGTCCAGGCTATGTGCAGCACAGTAATGATGCCATGTTACTTTTACCAGGTAATATCTGGGCTTGCAAAGGCATCTGTAGCACAAAAAATGGATTTATTGTATATCCTTAACAAATATTAAGTTTTGTACCCAGAGCTCAGCTCTAACTCCTATTTAGAGGACTTTTAATCGTATTACAAACAAATGCCACGTTCTTTCTGTAAAATATTCTCTGCATCTATTCTTTATACTTTTTCTCATCTTAGTCTTGCTAATCTCTTGCCACCTCTTTCAGCGACTTCATATCTACATACCCTTGCTCCAGCATTGGCTACACATCATTGGAAAAAGGAGGGCCCTGACTGCATAACCTGTGCTGGTGCAGCCACAGCCTCCGCTGGAGGAGAGACTGACTACACAAGAGTGCAATTGGGAGACAGTTGTCACCCTATAACAATCTGTTTTACACCTTTCATTTCTAACAGGTGAAGTCAGAATGAGCATGACAGCCCTGAAGCTCGCACAATGATGAAGATATTTCCTTTGTGACAGGTTCTCTTTTAACCCTGATTGACATCTGTGCAGGTGGTGCCGCTGCAGATCTGCACGAAAATCCGTGTAGCCGCACCACCCGCACAGAGACCCGCGGGCGGGTGCCATTAGTTCTAATGGTACGCCGCCCACACTAGAAAACGCAACCGTACTGGGAACCGAGGTTCCAGTGCGGGCTGCGTTTTCCAAAGTAGTGCAGGGACTTTTTTCTCTGCGTGTCGTGGGCATGGGAGTCCATTCAAATGAATGGGTTCTCATGTCCGAGCAAAATGTGGCCCGCATGGCCGCATAGGTGTGAACCGGGGGTTAGGCTGGGTACTCAACAGATGTTCAAGCCCATCTCCAGCCAATTAGTGATTCTAGAGCTCAGACAGAACCTCTGCATCATAAGAAAAGGTTTCTGCTCTGCAGCCAATAGTAACATGGACAGAGCCACCACTGTGCTAGGAAGCAGCATCACTGACAGGTTCTCTTTATAATGCTTCTTATCTGTAACCAGCTTCAGCCACATATTAAGATGTACAATGGAGACACCTAGTGGAGTATAGATAAAACTGCAACTTCCATAATATACATGGGCAAAACATTTTTTCTACGTTGTGGGTTATAGTAGGTCAGGGTTAGACCCTCTGACAAGCTTTTATTGCTGTTTGTATTGAGGAGATTCACCCCTCCATTTGTTTTGGTGATCTCTCTCAACAAGAAGGAAAAGGGGAAATCCAGAATTTTAACCCCTTATACCCTCTTCCTGCCCAGACCAATTTTCAGCTTTCAGAGCTGTCACACTTTGAATGACAGTTGCACGGTCATGCAACACTGTACCCAAACAAAATTTTTATAATTTTTTTGAGACAGATAGAGCTTTTTTTTGTGGTATTTATTCACCTTTGGGTTTTAATTTTTTGCTAAACAAACTAAAAAAGACAAAAAATTTTTGGGGAAAAAATGTTTTTTCTTAGTTTCTGTTATAAAATGTTGTAAATAAGTAATTTTTCTCCTTCACTGATGTGCGCTGATGAGGCTGCAATGATGGGCACTGTTAGGCTGCACTGATGAGGAGGCACTGGTAGGCGGCTTGGATGGAATTGACAGGCATCACTGGTGGGCATTGACAGGCATCACTGATGGTCACTGAAAGGCAGCACTCATATATAGCACTGACAAGCGGCACTGATAGGCAGCACTGACTGGCTCTGTTAGGCAGCACTGACTGGCACTGTTAGGCAGCACTGACTGGCACTAAAAGGCGGCTCTGATGGGCAGTGATAGGTGGCAATGATAGGCATCACTGACTGGCACTGATAGGCGGCACTGACTGGCACTGATAGGTGGCACTGACTGGCACTGAAAGCAAGCTTTGATGGGCACTATATGTGGCATTGATGGGCACTGATATGTGGCATTGATGGGTACTGATATGTGGCATTGATGGGCTCTGGTATGTGGCATTGATGGGCACTGATATGTGGCATTGATGGGCACTGATATGTGCCATTGATGGGCACTGGTATGTGGCATTGATGGGCACTGATATGTGGCATTGATGGGCACTGGTATGTGACATTGATGGGCACTGGTAAGTGGCACTGATTGGCACTGGTATGTGGCATTGATGGGCACTGGTATGTGGCAATGATGGGCACTGGTATGTGGCATTGATGTGCTCTGGTAGGCACTGGTATGTGGCAATGATGGGCACTGGTATGTGGCATTGATGGGCACTGATATGTGGCATTGATGGGCACTGGTATGTCGCATTGATGGGCACTGGTATGTGGCATTGATGGGCACTGATATGTGGCATTGATGTGTACTGATATGTGACATTGATTGGCACTGGTATGTGGCAATGATGGGCACTGGTATGTGGCATTGATGGGCACTGGTATGTGGCATTGATGTGCTCTGGTAGGCACTGATATGTGGCATTGATGTGCACTGGTAGGCACTGACATGTGACATTGATGTGGCACTGATGTGCACTGGTATATTGCACTGATGGGCACTGGCATGTGGCAATTATGGGCACTAAAAGGCAGCATTGATAGGGCCACACTGATCATCAGTGCCCTGCTGATCAGTGTAGATGTCCGCTCAGATGAATGCCGATTACCGGCTCTCCTCTCCTCAGGTGCTATCAGCGTGAGGAGACGACTTCTGATAACCGGCATTTCCTATTTACATGCAATCAGCTGTGATTGGACACAGAGCCTGTGTCATTGGCTATTTACTGCGATCGGTGATCTGCTGTGTCCCAGGGACACAGCACACCACCAATCGCCGCGTGTCTCCGGGGGCTCGCAAGCGCAGCTAGCATGCAAGGAGGTCATATCAAGTCCTCCCAAAATGAGAGAGCCACTGCCCGCCCATCATTTCCTTATATGGCAGATGGGCAGCGGCTAAAGCTGTCCACAGAACAAGACGTAAAAGGGGCAAACTTCCCATTGAGACACCTGTTCCAAGGATAACTGTTTAAGAGGGAAATTTCTCTCCCATTCTGTTGTGTCGCTGGGTCAGGAAGTGAAGGGAAATTTCCCCTAAGGGCTCGTTCACACCAGGGTGTAGAGACGCAGTGCCAGGATGAGGTCATCCAGTGCCCAGGGCAAAGATGGCAAACTGCACCCCCCCCCCCCTTCACCCCCTGTTCATGAAGTGCAAGCTTAGGGGATCCTACACCTAACTGTCACTCGCTTGTCAAATTCACTGCCACTGTCACTACTCCTGTCAGCCTTGTAACAGAAAAAAGGTGACCCCCATCCCTACAGCTGACCATTGCACCAGGGGCAGTCGCCCCTTCCGCCCACTCCTTGTCCCAGCCCTGCAGAGACGTTCTACAAGGCCACAACAAAATCAATTGTTGTCTATGTGCCCTGTTCACACACAACACTGGTATCACCTGCAGATTTTTTTCTGCGCAGGAATCTGCAATGTGTATAAAATTCATCGAAGCGCACATGAAAACTGATGCCTCTGCAAGTGAAATCTATGCATCAGTTTCCATCAGTTTTTCTTCCACGTATGGTGTGAACGCAGCCGAAAAGTACACAGACCCCAAATAACCTGGTGGGGTTTTAACCCTTCCTGACTCCAATATAGACTCTGCAACTTGTAGCCATAACCATGCCAGTGGCTCTGGATCAGGGATGGCTAGAACAGGCAAAAGCAATGATCTGCATGACTCCGCCCACTTACTCAGCGACCGAGATCCTAGTTTTTGGGGTTTGTACTGGAAGAAAGGACGTGTAATTAAGAGAAGGCAATGCTGTGTCTCACAAAACTAAACTACAAAAAAAAAACAAAAACGTTTGGGCTTTACATACACTTTACCCATTTACTGCATTCACACATCTCAACAGTGGATCAGCAGCCCTTTATTTACCCCGTGCTGTTTATGTGTGACACTGATAAATAGCCAACAGGAGACTAATCTTTTTTACAGTAAAAAAAAAACAGTTATTAACCACTTCAAGTCTGGATACTTACACCCCCTTCCTGTCCAGGCCAATATTCAGCTTTCAGCGCTATCACACTTTGAATGACAATTGAGCGGTCATGCAACACTCTACTCATATGAATTTTTTAGCATTTTTTTGAGACAGATAATTTTCCTGATAATCTCTCTATGGGATACAGACATAGATTCTGCAGTAGTTCACCGAGGTCCCACCCCAGAAACACAAAGCCTCCCAAAATAACCACTTCTACCACCACTCCCAAATTTCTCCTCCTATAACAATTCTCACCCCCTGTCCTCCCCTAAATTCCCACTCCCAAGACAAATCCCCTCCTTCTCAATCTCCTTCCAGTGCCCCCCAACCTCACATGACACCACAGTGCCCAGGGAAGCCACCCCTCCTGCCCACACCTTGTCCCGACTTTGGCTAGACCTATGATTCAAGTAGACAGCACACAGTATTATTTTTTGGGGAGATGGGGAGCTTTTACCCCGGAGTCTTAAATCACCCACCTTCCATAAAAAGGGGTCAGGTACTACTTGTCTGTCCTCCATAAAGGGGTGACCCTTCTTTCCCACTTTACAGCTGAGACTGCACGCTCAGACCGGACAGCAGCAAAGAGACATTTAGAGAACTCTTTGCACCTGTTGCATCGGAGGATGTCTATTCCAGTTCCAGTGTCTGGTGATGTCTATGCGTTCCGGACTTCAGGCTGTAATTGACTGCAAAGGATTTGCAACCAAGTATTAAAAAGTGAAAGTTTGATTTATGATTATTATTCTGTCCCATTACTTTTGGTCCCTTAACAAGTGGGAGGCACATATGCAAACTATTGTAATTCCTACACCGTTCACCTGATTTGGATGTAAATACCCTCAAATTAAAGCTGACAGTCTGCAGTTAAAGCACATCTTGTTCATTTCATTTCAAATCCATTGTGGTGGTGTATAGAGCCAAAAATGTTAGTATTGTGTCGATGTCCCAATATTTATGGACCTGACTGTAAATCTCCCCTCCTCTCAGTACAAATCCACCCCCCTACTTAAATCCCTCCTCCAAGTAGAAATCTTTGCTCACCCTTCCCCCAATCACCCCTCCTAGCACAAATTCTCTACCCCTTAGGTTTTCCCCTTGAGCACAAATCCTCTCCCCCCCACGCCAAAGCTCCCCCCATCCCAGTACAAAAATTCCACCCTCCTTGCACACATCCCCCCCCATAAATTTCCCCTTCCAGCACAAATACCCCCAATCATCCAGGTGAGAGCCAGGTGCTGGGACTGGCCAACCAATGGCTGACGAGAGAATACTCTGGATCCAGAAAAAGACAGACAGAAGGTGGCAGTGTAGCACTACCCCTGTAGGAGTTGCTGAAGATTTGGGTCCCCCTATGGTCCTGCACAGCCAGGCAATATGCATTTTCTCAGACTTGCATTCAAAGTCTGTAAATAGTCCTTGAGCTTGGTTTTATGTTTTATTAAGGGATGTTGAACTTGGATGGGGTAAGGGGTGTATGGGATGCCCAAGGAACAGTGAACTGAGGACAAACTCCTTAGCAACTATGTACAAGTTTAATAAACAGCAAAAACTCTTCTTGGAGAGCTCTTCAGCCTCTCCTGGTGTACCACCCCAGACCCCAGATAATCCTCCTCTTATACAGCTGCCTCAGGGAATCCCTGGGAAAGAGAATCGAGTGCCTGCCACTTTAAATGAAACAGTCCCGGGTAAGAAGCTAATCAGGTTTCCCACCAGAGTGCTCTTTCCCCCTTAACTGGCCCAGGGGGTGTAGGACTACTCACTCTGTCTCAGCCCTGCAAGCTGTTTTAGGTAAGTGGCTAACTTCAGCCTTCCACTGGGCTGGCTCCTTTACTAGCTCTACAGGTGGTCCTCGCTCTGGGGGCCAGTGAGACTGAGCGATCCTTCTGTCTAAGTCCCAGCCTGTAGGTAGGCCCCCTCCCAAGTTCTTGCATCTCAGCATTCCTGACATCTTCCACCCAAACTCTCCTGCTACTGAGAAGGTTCAGTCACTGTTAAGGGCTGTCCTGGCCCTATGCCAAGCCTCCTGCTTGGGGATTGGTCAGAATCCCTTAACCTCCCTATTATGTCAATATTTCTGTGCTCAAAGCGGTACTTTTTTTGCATGGAAATATCTTGGTTTTTTTTATTGTAGGCCTGTAATTTTTAGGAATAACTCACTGAAATCTGTCCGAACAAGAGTCTAGTAAACATTCCGGGTATGTTAAAATCTGAAACACGAAATCATAAATTATCATATAATAAATAATCATAAAAAATAATATAATAATAATAATATAATAATAAATTTAATTCAATAATGTAATTAAAACCAAAAACACTGCAATTTGAAATAGAGCGCCAAGTTCGCACATCACTGAGCTTAGTCGCAAAATCGTTTTCAGTGTCTGATGACGAATTTCCCACGAATCATTATCACTCAATTCTGCAAGTGGTTCTGATTTACTATCGCTGTTCTCTAGCCAGTCTAAAACCGATTTTGCCTAAAGGGACGCTTTTTGGACGCCATGGACGTTTCTCAGTTTCCAGGCAGAAAGAACAGTAAAAATGCAGGCAGGGCGCAGGACAAAGCACTCGGGACAAAATGTATGTGAAATGGTTTGATACAGGAATGTTATACTATGTGATTTTAGTGTATTTAGTGAATGTCACTTTTAAAATTTTTGAATTTTCCGCCGGTTCCGTCCCCCGTACGTCCTGTACATCCCCACACTCGCAGGGAACGGAACCTGGAAGACGGATGCCGCCATCGGCCGGAGGAGCTGCCCGGGGATGTTGCAGGGGGGACATCGCGGGAGCGAAGGACAAGGTAAGTGCAAGAGGGAATCCCTGAGCAACGCTGCAGAGTAATCCTGAGTGTAGCTCGGGGTTACCGCATTTGTTACTGAAAGTTTAGCCCGAGCTGCACTCAGGAATACCGCCAGGGGGGTTATGCGTGCCAACCAGCTCCTCTTCACCCCCACCCACTGCTTCTAGAATCTTCTTCAAGATTCCAGAGCAGAGGGAGATGTCAAGGAACTGATCTTTGCAGAGCCTCTCAGCCCTGACCCAAATTTGACCCAGCTGTCTATTGCCAAGGCTGCTACTCAGCCCTTCTAACCGAAAAAAAAATAATCAGCTAGCTCCCCCTAGCTAACTAGGAGGGTGCTACAGCAACATCAGATCGATGAAGAAAAATGTGGGCCTCCCTTAAAGGGTAAGTCTGCCATAATGTCCACAAAGGCAATGCAGCTTTGCATATTCTGGCAATAGCTGCCAAAAGGATATAGTTTCGCTTTAGCATGTCCCTAAATAGTAGGCCGCTAGTACTGCTAACGCAGGAATACACAGCACATGGCATTATGCATCTTATCCACTAGATGGCGCAGAGCAGGCGTGCTGTTGGCTGCTGCCTGGATGAATGTTTGTCTTGGTCTGCAGATATAAAGCACATCCCAAATATTTCTGGAATGAGGGCGATTCTGCTGTCACAAGCAAATACCTGCAGGCTGGTTGTTCTGCAATCCGCCTTCATTGACTCTTCACAGGACACTAAATGGGTTAAATACAGGTGTCATCTGAACAAAACACACTGAAAGCTATTGCAGATCACACTTGAAAATGCCGTTTGCCTGGTCATCACTGTATGGATCTTTTCTTGATTGAATGGTGTGGTTTCAGCTGGGAAGAGCTGCCATCCCACAGTGCTTCCAATGTGGATGTTGGCCGGTTTCCCTAGCAGCAGTGGTATATACACTGCTCAAAAAAATGAAAGGAACACTTTGAAAACCCATCAGATCTCAATGGGAAAAAATCTCCTGCTGGATATCTATACTGATATGGACGGGGTAATGTATTAGGAATGTAAGGATGTCCCATCATTTGATGGAAATGAAAATGATCGACCTACAGAGAGCTGAATTCAAAGACACCCCGAAAATCAAAGTGAAAAAATGATGCAGCATAGTCCATTTCATTGCAGCAACTCAGAATGGTCCTCAGTAGTTTGTATGGCCCCCACGTGCGTGTATGCATGCCTGACAATGTGAGGGGAGGCTCCTAATGAGATGACAGATGGTGTCCTGGGGTATTTCCTCCCAGATCTGGACCAGGGCATCACTGAGCTCCTGGACAGTCTGAGGTGCAACCTGGAGGCATCGGATGGCCCAAAACCTGATATCCCAGAGGTGTTCTATTGGATTTAGGTCAGGCAAGCGTGGGGGCCATTCAATGGTATCAATTCCTTCATCCTCCAGGAACTGCCTGCATACCCTCGACACATGAGGCCGGGCATTGTCGTGCACCAGGAGGAACCCAGGACCCACTGCACCAGCGTAGAGTCTGACAATGGGTCCAAGGATTTCATCCCGATACCTAATGGCAGTCAGGGTGCCATTGTCTAGCCTGTAGAGGTCTGTGCATCCCTCCATGGATATGCCTCCCCAGACCATCACTGACCCACCACCAAAACGGTCATGCTGAACGATGTTACAGGCAGCATAACGTTCTCCACGGCTTCTCCAGACCCTTTCATGTCTGTCACGTGTGCTCAGTGTGAACCTGCTCTCATCTGTGGAAAGCACAGGGTGCCAGTGGTGGACCTGCCAATTCTGATGTTCAATGGCAAATGCCAATCAAGCTCTATGGTGCCGGGCAGTGAGCACAGGGCCCACTAGAGGACGTCGGGCCCTCAGGTCACCCTCATGAAGTCTGTTTCTGGTTGTTTGGTCAGAGAAATTCACACCAGTGGCCAGCTGGAGGTCATTTTGTAAGGCTCTGGCAGGGCTCATCCTGTTCCTCCTTGCACAAAGGAGTAGATACCGGTCCTGCTGATGGGTTAAGGACCTTCTATGGCCTTGTCCAGCTCTCCTAAAGTAACTGCCTGTCTCCTAGAATCTCCTCCATGCTCTTGAGACTGTGCTGGGAGACACAGCAAACCTTCTGGCAATGGCACGTCCAGGGGCGGACTGACCATTTGGAAACTCGGGCACTGCCCGAGGGCCCGGGGTCAGTAGGGGGCCCCATGAGATGCCCCTGGTACCTTTTTCATAGGCTTTTTTGAGTTTGGGCAAGGACGCAGGGGCCCCATGATCTCCTGTTGCCCGGGGGCTCCATGAGTTGTCAGTCCGCCCCTGGGCACGTCTTGATGTGCCATCCTGGAGGAGTTGGACTGCCTGTGCAACCTCTGTAGGGTCCAGGTATCGCCTCATGCTACCAGTAGTGACACTGACCCTAGCCAAATGCAAGACTAGTGAAAACAGTCAGAAAAGATGAGCAGGGAAAAAATGTCTGTGGCCTCCACCTGTAAATCCATTCTTGTTTTGGGGGTCGTCTCATTTTTGGCCATCTAGTGCACCTGTTGTTAATTTCATTAACACCAAAGCAGCAGAAACTGATTACCAACCCCCTCTGCTACTTACCTGACCAGATCAATATCCAGGGAGTTTCATTGACTTGATGTATACTCTGATTAAAAAGTGTTCCTTTCATTTTTGTGAGCAGTGTATTTTTTTTTTTTTTAATTTAAATATTTATTAAATTTTTCATATTAATACAAAAACTCAAACAGGGAAGTAATTCTCATACAAGTATACATTTATAACATTTCTGTCTTTCCCTTACTTAAAACTCTTTTTTCTTTCCCATCCCACTACCCCTCCCTCCCACCCCTCTTCCCCCCTCTGCAGACTCTATCCCATTCTATTCTCTTGAGGCTTTTTAATGTTATGTTAACATCCTAGTTTATGTTTTCTTATATTTCTCTTTCAATCCTGCTCTTTCCCACTTTTCCCATCTCCTTAGATACACTCCCATTCTGTCTTCCTGCATATGATATGATCTTTCCATTCTACCTATCTGGTTTACTCTGTTAATCCAGTCCACCTCCTTCGGTACCTCGACTTTCCGCCAAAACTTGGGTATCAACCCTTTCGCTGCATTCAAGAAGTACCAAATACCTGAATCTTTATATTTATTTACAGATGTCTCCACAACGTGTAGGAGACACGTCGTTGGATCTAATCCTATGTCAATTTCCGTTATTTCTTTAATCAACTTGACTATTGTCTTCCAAAAAGCCTGGATTTTCGGACATTCCCACCATATGTGAAACACCGTGCCTATATCTCCACATCCTCTCCAACACATATTAGAACTTTCCCCATTCATCTTGTGTTCAACACTTGGTGTGATGTGCCATCGTGTCACAAACTTATAATTAACCTCCACCTCTCTCATACTAACATTATCGTGTATCAATCTAAACATCTTTCTCTGTCTATCCTCATCAAACTCAACTCCCATATCTCTTTCCCATTTTGTCATAAAATTTAACTTTGTGTTTGTGTCTAATTCTGTGAGAATTCTATACACTTTTGAAACACCGTGCTTCCCATCCCTTCGTGTCTCCAGCAACCTTTCAAACATATTCCACTCCTGTTTTATTCTCAAAGGTTTCGGTAGTTTTCCAATAAAACTTTTCAATTGATGGTATTTCCACTCATCCATTCTAAAAAAAATGTCTCCCTTCTTCTCTATTAACTCTTTAAGTGATCTCAATTCCCCCTCCACCAATACATCTCTCAATTGGGTGTCTTCCTTTCTGAACCATCTCCCCGAAATCTTGTTCTTTCCCGGAGGAAAGTACTCAGAATTCGTGAGAGGCATTAATGTTGAATTAAATTCCCATTTCATATTTTTATGTAAATTGTCCCATACCCTAAAGACATTTAAAGTGTAAATACTTGTGCTTTCTTTGATTCCCCTAAACTGTGGTGGGACCCATATCATCTGACTCAATCCAATTCCACTAAGCTCATTCTCTATTGTTACCCAACTTTTCCCCTTATGGTTAAATGTCCAGTCATATATTCTTGCCAAAACCACTGCTTTATAATATCTCTTGACATCTGGTAAACCCAATCCCCCTTTCTCTTTAGTCCTACTCAATGTTTCATATGCTATTCTAGGTTTTTTATTCTTCCATATGTATCTTGTTAACATTTTTTTCATTATCTTAAAGAAGGCTTCTGGAATTTTAATTGGTACCATTTGAAATCTATACAGTATTTTAGGCATAATTACCATTTTGACTAAGTTTATACGTCCTATCCAGGATGGATTTCCTCCTTCTAGTCTTTTTAAATCTTCCCTGATCTCATTAATCAAAGAGATATAATTTACTCTATACAAATGTTTGGGTGAGGCAGTGATTTTTATTCCTAGGTATTTTATCTCTTTTTCTCTCCAAATAAAGGGGAATTCTTTTTGTAATTTTTCTTTTTCATTCTTTGATATATTAATATTCAGGATCTCTGTTTTCGTTGGGTTAATTTTTAAATTTGATAGTTCACCGTACTCCTTCAGAATCTTCATTATATTTGGGAGAGTTATTCTGGGATTCCCCACATAGAACAATAAATCGTCCGCAAAGGCCGCTACTCTATGTTCTTTGGATTCTATCTGAATTCCCTTTACCGATCCACTATTTCTTATTATTGACAGCAGAGGTTCGAGTGACAATACATATAGCAGGGGAGACAGAGGACAGCCCTGTCTTGTACCATTTGACATTCCAATGGGTTCTGATCTCTCCCCATTTACCGTGATGATTGCAGTAGGCTCCCTATATAGTTTACTTATCCACTCTCGCATTCTATCTCCTAACCCCAGCACTTTTAAGTTGTCCATCATAAAGCCCCAGTCCACTCTATCAAATGCCTTCTCCGCATCAATTGACAAGAGCACCACCGGGGCTTTCCCTCTTCTACTCTTCTGAATAAGCATCAGGGTTCTCAAGCCATTATCTCTACCTTCTCTCCCCGGTACAAAGCCCACCTGATCTCCGTGGATCCATTCAGGCATCAGATCTCTCAACCTGTTTGCTAACACCTTTGCATACAGTTTAGTGTCTGTGTTCAATAATGAGATCGGTCTATAGCTGGAGCACTGCGATGGGTCCTTTCCCTCCTTGTGAATAAGTACTACATGTGCCTGTAGGGATTCTCTCCTCATTTCCATCCCACCTCCCAGTGCATTCATATATTTCTCCAGTTTGGGTAACAATACTTCACTAAATTTCTTATAGTACCTAACTGTATAGCCATCCGGACCTGGACTTTTTCCCCCTCCTGTACTTCTTAATGCTATTTTAATTTCTTCCTGGGAGATTTCTACGTCTAGGGAGTTCAACTGTGCTTCACTTAGTTTTGGTAATCCCGCTTTTTTTAAGTATGTCATCTTTTTTTCCTTAATTCCCTCTTGGATTTCCTTTAGAGGGTCTTGGGGGCTAATATTATATAACTTTTTATAATACTCCGTAAACACTTTAATAATCTCTTTATTTGAGTGGGCCAGCTCCCCCTTTGAACTTTTTATCTTTTCTATATAATTCCTATTTTTCTTTTTATTCAAAGCTCATTAAATATCTTCCTGGTCTGTCTCCCCATCTATACCTCTCACTCAAAACCCTGTTGTATACTCTTCTCTTCTCCTCATCCATCAACCTCTCTAACTCCTCTTTTTTATCCAGTAAGTTCTGTCTCGTATCTTTTGTTATTTTCTTCTTATGGATCTGCTCCAAGTCTAATATTTCTTTTAAGAGCCCACTGACCTTCTCTCTTCTTTCCTTTTTCTTCCTTGCTCCAGCCGCAATCAAGATTCCTCTTATGAATACCTTATGACTTTCCCAGACTGTAGCTATCGATACTTCCTCTGTTTCATTCTCCTTAAAGTATTCTTTAATCTCTTTCTCGATTTTCTGAACTACATCCTCATCCAGAAGAAGGGCCTCATTTAACCTCCACCCTAATCCTCCCGTCCACCTTCTTCCCCATCTCAACT
The DNA here is from genome assembly GCF_062004578.1 of Staurois parvus. Classification (NCBI taxonomy): domain Eukaryota; kingdom Metazoa; phylum Chordata; class Amphibia; order Anura; family Ranidae; genus Staurois; species Staurois parvus. The sequence continues at coordinate 3,064,205 of NW_028317992.1, forward strand.
TCATCACGACCGGAGCATGGTCCGAGAACGTCCTTGTCTCTATGTCAATTTTTACCAGGTGATCTATTAGTTGATGGTCTATTAAGATGTAATCTAATCTCGAGTATATCTCATGTGCATTCGAGAAGAAGGTATAGTCTCTGTCTTTCATATGTCTTATTCTCCAAGTATCCACTAGTTGATATTCATGCATCACTTTTTTCATAGCTCTCAGAGCCCTACTCCCCTCTCTTTGCACAGGAGAGGTATTATCTTTTTGTGGGTCCATACAAAAGTTTAGGTCTCCAGCTACTATCAAACGCCCTTTTTTAAAGTCCATTAATTTTTTCAACAAGCCCTTCATATACTTCTCCGAGTTTTTATTGGGACAATATATATTGGCTAAAGTACAGTCAATCCCCTGGAGTCTACCTTTTAAGAATAAGAACCTCCCCTCCGGGTCGGTTCTTCTATCCTCCAACTCAAATCTCATGTTCTTTGCCACACCTATTGCAACCCCTTTTGCTCTTTTAATTGGGGAATCTGCGTAGTACCATGTTGGATAGTATTTGGATTTCAATTTCACGTTTGCCTCTATCTCGAAATGCGTCTCTTGTAAAAATACCACTGATGTAGCCCTATGATGTAACTCTTTAAACAACCTAAATCTCTTCCCTGGACAACTCAGCCCGTTCACATTATAGGTTATAAACTGTAATTCTTCCATCTTTCCCAATTAAGTCCATCTCTCTTCCAGTTTGCCTCTTCCTCTTCATCTCTTCTGTCCTGCAGAGTATTGACCCAATACCTCCTCTCCTCCCTTCCACCCACCCAACTCTCTTCCCCTCCCCCCTCCCTCCCTCCCCACCTCCCCCCACCCCTCCCCTCCCCCCTTCTTTTTTCCCTACCCGTTTTTAGGCCTATAATCTGCCTACAAATCATTTGTGGATCTATTTCCACCATTGATTTAAAGTTTAGGGCATCAGCTCCGCCTATGTACGGTTCACCTCTCCTCCAACCGCCCCGATTCCCTCTCTCTGTCAAAAAGTCTTTACTCTTTACCTCCCTGCCTTAATCGGAGCCTCCAAGCGGGTCTCGGCATCCGGAGGGGGAAGGCTAGGGGCGAGAGGGAGAAGTAAGAGAGAGAGAAAAAAAAAAAAAAAAAAAAAAAAAAAAAGAAAGAAAAATTCGTTTTCTACTTAATTCTCCCTCTCCTCCTCCTCCACCCCCGATGCCTCCCTCAGCCCGACCTGTTGCCAGTCCTCTTTTCTTTTAACATTTATGTTTCCTTTATCTTCTTCCTCTTCTTCCCAGCCAGCTATCTTCATTCTTTGCAAGTCCAGTCTATCACAAAAATCTCTTAAATCATCCGGAAATCTCAAATACGCTGTGACCCCATTTTTCCAGCCAATCAGAAATGCTGAGGTACCCCATCTATACTGCACATTCTGTTTTCTCATTTGCTCCAACAGGGGTTTCAGGGATCGCCTTCTCCTTAGGGTCTCTACTGTTAAGTCCGCATAGATTTGGATAGTCAAGTCTCCATACTTAACTAATGGTCTTCCCTTGGTCTTCTTCCAGATCTCATCTTTGGCCCCAAAATTTTGGAACTGGACAATTATGTCCCTCGATCTTTCCTTCTCAGTAGCCCGTTTGAACTTTCCTACCCTAAACACTCCATCCAGGTCGATCCCATCAGATTCCGGTTTATCTCTTATGGAGTTTAGGATTTTTTTAACTAGTTCATATAGTATTTCCCCTTTAGCAGTCTCTGGGATTCCTCGTATTCTAAGATTACTCCTTCTTTCTTTATTTTCTTGAACTTCCATCCTATAGGTCATTTTTTTCTGGTTATTTTCTAATTGGCTTATTTTTTCCTTTAAATTATCTATTTTCTGGGCCTGGGTTTTAACTTTCTTCTCCGTTTCTTCCATTCTCAATAGAAGGTGACCTAAATCATTTCGAATAGCTGTCATTTCGTGTTTTATCGTTTTTTCCAGATTTTGAAACATTTCTGCCATCTCCTTCTTATTTGGTAGTTGTAGTTCACCTTCTGGTTCTTTTTTTCCCAAGCCCTCTACTATTTGTTGGCTACCGCTGCTATTTATGCCCAATGATAACCTAGGGCTATTTCCTGAACTAATGTCCATTTCCCCTTTTGCACCTTGGGCCCTTTCTGCTGTAGTATTTCCATAAGATGTAAATTTCTTTATTGTTCCTGTTTGGGCCCCTTTGGGCCCTGCTCCCTTGGAACCTTTGTTCTTCATATCCTCTATATATCTTGATAGCCTTGCAGTTTTTCCTATTTCCTTTACTCTCCTGGGACACCTGGACCTCCTTTCTTCTTCTTTTCTAACCCCTGGGAATCCTCCCCTCTTTAACCCCCTTGGACGCCTGTATCACTCAGGGGTTCACCATGCAATAGGCCCCCAACAGTTTTCACTCACCCTTCCCCTCTCCGGACGGTGGTTCCAGGCTTATGTGGAGGGCCTTCACTGCTGCTCAGTCCTGGGGGGGATTCCTCGGGGTATCCGATATTCAGTTTCTTTCTTTCCACCTCCTTTCTCTCTCCTTGAGGATGGTCTTGGGGAAGAAGAATAGCTGTCCTAATATTTATGGGTCTCCCTGACCCAGGATTAAACATCCGGCCAGGGGGATAAAGGAAACTATAAGGTGGCAACACTTTATTTCATAAGAGCACCGACCAGCCTCTTCTCTCCCACCGAGGTCTTCCTCAGCTGGTCCCTTTCTCCTGCTTCACTCCTCCACTGGCCGCACAGCTTTCCAGTCCTGTAACACAGAGGGAGCCGACTTGTCACTGCCGCTCTGACAGGGAGCCGGCCGGCGTCTCTGTCTCCCAGTGATGCCTTGCGGCGAGCAGCGTGCTCACACCGCCCTGCTTCGTCTCCCCGGCAACCCGACAGCCGCCCTGGAGTCTCCGCATCGAGATCACCTTCTGGAGGTCCGTGTCCGCTCCCCTCTCTCCTCCACGCGCCAGTCTCTCTCCGCTTGGAGCCCTCCTCAAGCAGGCAGGGCTTCACTCCATGAGGGTCTCGGAAGGTTAGTTTGGAGGTTATCGGAGAGCACTCACATCGTGCTCTCCGACGCCGCCATGTTTAGGCTCCGCCCCCCCGGGTGTGTGAGCAGTGTATTTAACATCTGATGTCAGTACTTTGTGACCTGGAACAAGAATGCATCAGGTGCAGTCAGAATGACAGCCAGGCAACTTGCATTTTCATAATGTGGTCAGCATCGGCAGCCCATGTATGTCCAGCAGGATGAGTTCAGTTGTCCTTTTTATGAGATAAGCTAGAGGAGGGGCATTGTAGTGTATTTATATAACTGCACCGAGCTATTCATCCTGTGGAACTATATGTCAATTCTTTCTTTCTGTGGAAATGGGGGCAAAATCGAATGTTATTAGGCTATATTCACTCCAGTTCGAATATTCTTCATAGAACAAAAGAGGAACGAAAGAGCATTATGGCCAATGGATGGAACTGTTGATTTAGTAACTAAATCTTTAATTCGAACTGGAGATTAAAACGCCTAATAATGTTGCCCCCCCAGACGAATGTATATGCGGTTTCATAGGCCAAACAGCTCTGCACTTTAAAAAAAAAAATGTCACCCACTTATTAAATGATTGATATTTATATTACACTTAATCCTGTGATTCCCCACCCCTGTTGTGCTATGTGGCTGCAAAAAGCATGAAAATTGTGAAAATATTTCAGGTAATTACCGCCCCCCATCAGAGCCGGTAATCCTACTGCAAGTTCAATTTCAGCTAGGCTCTGTGCTGACTGCTCAACTCCAGCTCTGACTCAGCAGGAGGGCATGTCAAACTGCTGCAGAGAGACCACTGATTCCACACAGATAGCAGCATGGGGAGCAGACTTTGGACCAGTGCCGGGGTTCTGTTTTGAAAAGATCCCAATTTGGCATTTAAACATCATCATTTCTATGCAGTCCCAGATATGTTTTGCTGAAACTGCAAGACATCTTTAAAGCAACCCAGTCAGCAGTTTATAAATGTATAGAAAAAAATGTCCCTAAAAAAAAATGTATCGCGTCTCATGCCGCAAACATCGCACTGATCAGGAACAATCAAACAATCGCTGGCTGAATTCTATGAAGAAACCAACACATTTGGGAGTAAGGACCTCCTGTGTCACCGCAGTGCTCACTTGTTCCCCCTGCTGGCCTGCGTATCATTACTGCACCCTGTAGTGACATAGGGGGTCAGCAGGAGGAACCACTGATTGCAAATGGGGTATGCCGGTATCCAACACCAAAAGAAGTGTCAAACACTAAAAACTTTAGAGCTTGAAGAAAGAAAAGTTCAAACTTTTCGCCTTATGGAGAGGTAAGAAATAACAGTCATATATGGTCATTAATGATCCTTTATTGTAAGGGGAGAGACAGAATCAATTTAATGTTTTATTAGCGCAGAACTCTAGCCCAAAAATAGGATAACAATGAAAATCCCATAAAATAACAAAACATTTTTTTTGCAGCAATATTCACCTTTTGGTTCACAGATTCCACGCCCGCAGTACATTTAATGTGCCACTAGAGGTCTTCAATATGGTGGTCAGCATAATTCAACCCACTTCTTGTGAACCCAGGTTGCGCTGACTGGATCCTTTGACTGGATGGTGAAAGGAGAAGCAGCTCAACAGTAACCTCATATCTTGGTCACTCTGCTGTCTCCTCCTATCAGCGTGCTTCTTGCCAGCACATGCACTGATTGGCTGCTGGTGCTGCTTCCCCCTCTCATGCTCCAGTCCTGCTATACAGGGACAGCAGAGGGCTGATACTGAGGCAAATCTAAGAACTTAAAAACAGCGTCTCTAAGTGTGTACTGTGAAGGTATTTAATAGAAAGATAAATAGTAATTCACATCTTAGAATTTAAAAACAGGCTCGTGGGTAAGAGGGTGAGACGTCTGTAGCCAGATGTTGTGTGACTGATCCAGGAAGGAGATCGATTGAGTCCGTCAGCAGGTGGTGCTGTGCATGTGCAACACGGATGGTAAGCCTGGCGGAATCTCCAAGGTGTCTGCCAGCAGATGGCGCTGTGCATATGCAGCACAGATGGTAAGCCTGGCGGAATCTCCAAGGTGTCTGCCAGCAGATGGCGCTGTGCATATGCAGCACAGATGGCGAAGCCCGGCAGGGTCTCCAAGGTGTCTGCCAGCAGATGGCGCTCTGCATATGCTGCACAGATGGCAAAGCCCGGCAGGGTCTCCAAGATGTCCGGGATCAGCACATGCGGCATCCGACATCATCAAAATCCGACGCAGTTCTGAGCATGTGCAGGACGAGAGGAGTCCAGGCGCGCTCTAACTACCAGGCACTTGTACCCCCTTCCTGCCCAGGCCAATTTACAGCTTTCAGCGCTGTTACACTTTGATTGACAATTGCGCGGTCATGCAACACTGTACCCATATGAAATTTTTATTATTTTTTTCACACAAGTAGAGCTTTCTTTTGGTGGTATGTAATTGCCACTGGGTGAAAAGCAGCACTGATAGGCGACACTGATAGGCAGTACTGATAGGCTGCACTGATGAGGTGGCACGGATAGGCAGCACTGATGGGCACTGATAGGCAGCACTGATAGGCGGCACTGATGAGCTGGCACTGATGCTGCTGCTCTGATATGCAACAATGATGGGAACAGATAGGCGGAACTGATGGGCGGCACTGACTGATGCCACTGACTGGCAGCACTACTGGGCATTGACTGGCGGCACTGCTGGGTAGCACTGATGGGGGGCACTGATGGGTGGCAGTGCTGGGCACGGGTGGGTGGCACTGCTGGGTACTTGAGGGCGGCACTGGTGGGTGGCACTGCTGGGCACTGATCATCACTGCTCTGATGATTGGTGCTGATCCGTCCTCTGACAATTGCCGGTCATCGGCAGTACTTTCACCACTCTGTGACAGTGTGAGGAAAGTGCAGCCGATAACCAGCAACTGCATTTCCCGGTGATCAGCGTGTCATTGGACACAACTGATCACGTGGTAAAAGGCCGCTGTGATTGGCCTTTTAGCACATCACGTAATGTAGGATACAGTGCGCAGGAGGGTACCATATGACGCCCTCCCAGGACTGGACAATCGCGCTGTAGCTGACATTCGGCTATAGCACGGTTGGCAAGTGGTTAAATGCAAAAGCAAACATTTATTATATTGCAGCTTACCAATTCTTAGATGTGATGGCTGCATTAGTTTTTTTTAGGCTTTATTTCCTTTTTTTCCACCTAGCAATTCATCTGTTGTTTTTCAAAAAAACAAGCTGTCCTGAAGAAGTATCAGTTACAGGGATGAGACAAACCATTTACCGCTGACAGGGATGCTTACAATAATTATCATTTATTTATGTAAAACCTTTATCCCCAAGAAAAAAAAAACGGTTACTGTGACTCTATCGTGAGCTGGAGTTTGCCTTTTGTTAGTGTATTTAAATCTGCTAGTACATCTAACACTCCCCTCCACCTAAAATTACAATGCTGCTGTCCAAAGGTGCTCCCTGTGCTCCTTCATCCAGAGTGGAAGCCCTCTAAGCCCTCATGCACACTGGACATTTTACAGCGGCTGTTTTTGGCTTTTGAGTTTTTTTCTACAGCCAGTAAACCCCCCAGCATGTTATCCTATGTGTCCATACACACATAGACTGGAATCAGTGTTTTTTGGCTGGAAAACCCCCCCCCCCCCCAGAACTAGTGGGCTTCTAGAGGAGTTTTTTAGCTGTAAAAACGCTCTAATGATGAAAAACACTGAAAAACAAGGGAAAATACCACAAAACACTGCAAACCGGTGTTTTTAGGACTTTATTTTACCAAAAAAAACATAAATGCTAAAAACACCAAGTGCAGTTTTCCTGCATTTGCGGTTTTTAGCATTTTTATAGTTTTTTTATCAAAAAAATTTTTTTTTTTTTCGCCGCTAAACACATGCAAAAATGCTAAAAAATAGTTGAAAAACTCAAGTTTTTAACGTGACTTTACACAGCTAGCGTTACCAACGTTATCAAAATGTGTGTATGAGGACCAGCAGCGGACTGACAACTCATGGGGCCCCAGGCAATAGGGGATCATGGGGCCCCTGTGTCTTTGCCCACACCCAAAAAAAGCCTATGAAAAAGCCAATTAAAGGTACCAGGGGCATCTCATGGGGCCCCCTACTGACCCCGGGCCCTTGGGCAGTGCCCAAGTGCCTGAATGGTGAGTCCCCCCAGAGGCGGACTGACAACTCATGGGGCCCCCGGGCAATAGGGGATCATGGGGCCCCTGTGTCCTTGCCCAAACTCAAAAAAGCCTATGAAAAAGGTACCAGGGGCATCTCATGGGGCCCCCTACTGACCCCGGACCCTCGGGCAGTGCTCGAGTTTCCAAATGGTCAGTCCGCCCTTGCGTCCCCCCCCCGATGAGGACTATTACAGGAGGTATGTTATTGGTTAAATCACCAGGTGAAAACAAAGAGAAAAAAAAGCCTAAGAAAAGAAAACTCATGCAGCCACTACACCAATGATTGGTAACCTGCAATATATTCCATTTTCGATTTTTGGTTTAATACCTCTTTACCCTAAAATTTAAACTTAATACTTTATATATATCAGACGAACTGTCAGCCTGCAGAACACTCTAAAGCCCCAAAGGAGCCCCCAAAGCAGGATTCCAGATGTTGCATTGTGTGTAATCGGAGAATGGCTGGAAAGACGCATCCTCCTAACCTTCTCATAGAAATAATAGGAAAACCCGTATTCCCATCCGGAGGATATTTCTGTACGAGGAGGGAGGATCCAGGTCACAGCTGGTTTCCTTTAGCTGACTGGAGTGTAAGATATTTCACATCTTGCATCATCTTCCCATAGATCCTTCTAGAAGGCTGTGGCCCTTGGGGGGTTGGCGAGGAATCTCGGTTTCTGTACAGCATCCGGTGTACGTTCCCTATAAGGACCACAGACTGGAGACACAGTGAGGACCTACAGAGGACCTTCTCAATGTATCTCCTTCCTAGAAGTTCTCTGTAGGTTTGCTTCATTGCACCTCAGGACATAGAAGGATACAATCTGCCCTGCAGCAAGCAGAAAAGTCCCCTCCACGTCCATGTAAAATATAACTGAGGCCAGAACTTTCTTATAGAAGCAGATAGAGTAGGAAAGGGTTAAAAAAAATTTTTGTCCATGTCCCCTTGGGGAGACTTCCCTTCATGGAGCCCCAGCTAACAGTAAAGTACAGACCAGGGGCGGACTGACAACTCATGGGGCCCCTGGACAATAGGGGATCATGGAGCCCCTGTGTCCTCACCCGCACTCAAATCACACCCAAATAAAGCCTAGGAAAGGTACTAAGGGCATCTCATGGGGCCCCCTACTGACCCTGGGCCCTCAGGTCATTTACCATCAGTGATCACATGATTGGGAGCTCACACAAAGCTCCCGTACAGCGATCGGACCAGGGGCGGACTGACAATTAATGGGGCCCCCGACCAATGGGGGATCATGGGGCCCCTGTGTCCTCACCCACACTCAAATCACACCCAAATAAAGCCTAGGAAAGGTACTAGGGGCATCTCATGGGGCCCCCTACTGACCCTGGGCCCTCGGGTCATTTCCCAGATTGCACACGTAGTAAGCAATGCTGTCAGAAGTGACATCTTGCTTACTACTATTCATGTGATCACTGATTGGCCAATCAGTGATCACATGATTGGGAGCTCACACAAAGGTCCCGTACAGCGATCGGACCAGGGGCGGACTGACAACTCATGGGGTCCCCGGGCAATAGGGGATCATGGGGCCCCTGTGTCCTTGCCCAAACTCAAAAAAGCCTATGTAAAAGGTACCAGGGGCATCCCATGGGGCCCCCTACTGACCCCGGGCCCTCGGGCAGTGCCCGAGTTTCCAAATGGTCAGTCCGCCCCTGGAGAGAACACAGTGGGCACTGGATAGCGGTGCTGCACGCTCTCAGAGAGCACGCACAAGCAGGGAAGCGGGGAGGACATTTATAAACGGCCACCCACCCATGCACTGCTCCCGTCCGGCTGTTTATATACATGGGCCGGACGGGAAGTGGTTAATATCACTTTAACCCCTCGCCTACAGGGCACTTATACCCCCTTCCTGCCCAGGCCAATTTCCAGCTTTCAGCGCTGTTACACTTTGAATGACAATTGCGCGGTCATGCAACACTGTACCCATATGACATTTTTATCATTTTTTTGACATAGAGCTTTATTTTGGTGGTATTTACTCACCTCTGGGGTTTTTGTTTTTTCTTAAACAAACCAAAAACCACTGAAAATTTTGGAAAAAAAAGTTTTTTCTTAGTTTTTGTTATAAAATTTTGTAAATAAGTGATTTTTCTCCTTCACTGATATACGCTAATGAGGCTGCAGTGATGGGCACTGATAGGCTGCACTGATGGACACTGATAGGTGGCACTGATGGGCACTGATCAGGAGGCACTGGTAGGTGGTACTGATGGGCATTGACAGGCATCACTGATGGGCACTGAAAAGCAGCACTGATAGGCGGCACTGATAGGCGGCACTGACTGGCACTGATAGGCGGCACTGACTGGCACTGATAGGCGACACTGACATGGCACAGATAGGCGGCACTGATGCCCACTGATAGGCGGCACTGACTGGCACTGATAGGCAGCACTGACTGGCAGCACTAATAGATGGCACTGATTGGCATTGATTGGTGGCACTGACTGGCACTAATAGGTGACACTAAAAGGCAGCTCAGATGGGCACTGATATGTGGCATTGATGTGGCACTGATGGACACTGACAGGTGGCACTGCTGGGGCCACACTGATCATCAGGGCACACTGATTGTCAGTGCCCTGATGATCAGTGTACATGTCCCCTCCGCGAAAAGCCGATTACCAGCTCTCCTCTCCTCTGTCAGCGTGACAGCTCGTGAGGAGAGAAATGCCGATAACCGGCATTTTCCTGTTTACATGTGATCAGCTGAGATTGGACACAGCTGATCACATGACCGAGCCGACATCTTCGGCTCTTTCCGTGATCGGTGATCAAGGGACACAGCGTACCGCCGATCGCCGCACTGCACGCTCCCTGAGCCGCACATGCGCGGTGAGAATGGGAGGATGTCATATGACGTCCTCCCAGAATAAGAGAACCACCTTGCGCCCGTCATTGTACTATAGGGCGGGCGGGAGGCGGTTAAAGACGTAGCTAGAGTTTACCAAAAAACTGCCTATGCAGATAAGGGGTGTCTGTAGATAGAAACAAACTGGGCAGCTCTGACCAAAGTTTATACAGCAACAACTCATCGCTCCACAAAGGGTATCACATATAACCTCAAATGACATAAGGACGATAAAACAAGCACAGAGGCACCGCATCGATCGGCAGTCGGCAGCCATGATGACGTCACAGGCCAGGCCCCTGTGTGGAGCAATGAGCGGACCAACGTTGCTGCTGTCCTGAGGTCCATTGATTTAAGTGCTCGTGATCTCCTGGGACCACACTGAATACGACTTTGAAATCGTGCCATTTCACTTGAAGTCGCACAATTTAAGGTGATACTTGTAAGACATCTGTGCGACATCAGATGTCTATGCAAGTCGCTCCCAAAAACGACAAAAGTAGTGCAGGAACTACTTTCAAAATCGGTGCAACTCCGACAGATTGGAACAGTTGCATTGTGAACAATATGGTGCGACTTGAACTGTCAAATCGCATGACAAGTCGCATCGGTGTGAGCGGGGGCTTAGAGATCAATTACATTTGGGAAGAAGCTTGGACACTTGGTGGTGGGACACATAGAGGGAGCAATGGATTGTACACATCATGTTTGCAGTATTTTCTATGGACTTTGTGGGGGGTTTTTACGCACTGTTGAGCACATTTGGGCTTGGGAGTGATGGTTTGTTTTGATCTTGGTCATGACGGGGTTTACATAATAATACTCCAAACTTCAAGACATAAACTTTCATATACCTATTAACCGCTTGTCCACCGCCCTATAGTAGAAGTACTGCTACGGGACAGCAGGGCTGCGAAAATCACCTATATATACGTGATTTGCCATTCTGGGTAGGGGGCGCACGCGCCGCCCTACCAGCGCCGCTATTGGCTGGGGATGTCAATCACCAGGTCCCAGCGGGTGATTCCCAGTTGGCAATCAGCGATCGTCAGGGAAAACTGATAGGGGAGAGACCTGTGTGTAACCAACACAGGTCTCTCTCCTGTCAGCAAGGACATGCTGCTTTGTATTTCTCTGCACAGCATGTCTCCGTAGTAAAACACACACAGCACATCATGTGAAACACACACAGCCAGGGCTGTGGATAAGTGGGTCCCACCAGTCCTCCTGTATGGGGCCCAGGCCAGCAGGGGAGCCCAGGCAGCTGGGTGAATCGGACATGAGTAGAGAGGGTGAACTGCACAGCGGTTGGGGGCAATTACTGGAACCAATCCCTTGTATGACTCTCTCTGCAGCAGCTGAAAGCCATCTTCTTCTCCTCCCCCTCTCCACTGGCTTTCAGCTGCTGCAGAGAGAGACATACAGGGGATCAGTTACAGAAATTTACCAACCTTTTCCTTTCCTGGATGAACACAATGAGTGATCGGTGCCAATCACTCAATATGTTCATTCATAACTAAAGCATAGTAAACTGTGTTTTTTTTGTAGGGATGGGGGGCCCTGTTAGGTTGGCTGTATGGGGTCCTGTGGTTTGGGGGGGGGCCCTGTCAGGTTCAGGGGCGGACTGACCATTTGGAAACTCGGGCCCCTGGGGTCAGTAGGGGGCCCCATGAGATGCCCCTGGTACCTTTTTCATAGGCTTTTTTGAGTTTGGGCAAGTACACAGGGGCCCCATCATCCCCTATTGCCCGGGGCCCCATGAGTTGTCAGTCCGCCCCTGGTCAGGTTGACTGTAAGGGGCTCCGTGGTTTTTAACAGCAGCCCTGCACACACAGCACACAGTTAACCCTTTGATCACCCCAGATGTTAACCCCTTCCTGCCCAGTGTCATTAGTACAGTGTCAGTACTTTTTATTAGCACTGATCACTGTATTAGTGTCATTGGGATATCAGTGGCAGTTAGTCAGTCCCCCTCCCCAGTGTCAGAATGCCTGCTGCAGTCCCCCTATAAGTCACTGTTCGCTGCCATTACTAGTATAAAAAATAAAAATTCCAATATACAGTCAGGTCCATAAATATTGGGACATCGACACAATTCTAACATTTTTGGCTCTATACACCACCACAATGGATTTGAAATGGAATGAGCAAGATGTGCTTTAACTGCAGACTGTCAGCTTTAATTTGAGGGTATTTACATCCAAATCAGGTGAACGGTGTAGGAATTACAACAGTTTGCATATGTGCCTCCCACTTGCACTTAGATGACTCGAGCAGAACTGAATAAACCCTTCTTGACGGGTCCAAAGATTTATCCACCCACATTAATGGGTGACAATACCCTCAAAAAAGGGAGTGTCTATGATTCAATATGGTGGTGGTGGGGGGGGGGGGCAGGTTGCCTAATACTCACTGTAAGTTCCTAGCACTGCTATCTGAGAAGGCCTGGGTATAGGACTGTTGGCATGGGGAAGGGGGGAAGTCACCTGATTAGATATGTCCACCAAGGCTCAAACTCTACATAGGTGTGGGATAACTTTCTCTCTGCGGGTTGAACAAACAATTTTTTAAGATATGCCTCCATCCATGCCGAACAGCACAGATAGACGAATCTCTCACTGAGGCAATTGTATTCTCCTGTCATAATATGGGGGGCGCTGTAGAACAATGACTTCAGCTGATTGGCTGCAATCACTGTTCAGCCTAGAACCATCCACCTAGCTCTGCTTGAACTTTAGCCATTACATTGGAAACTGTCCAATCAGTCCAGGGTCAACTTTAGCTTGGAGACCAAAATCACGCTGGAATAGCACCAAAGTGGTTCATGACCCTTTCCCAAATTCACATTGTACTATGCAGCATTGATCTGAGCTGGCACCATTGAAAACAATGTGATTTCCATGCGATTCTGTGCGACTCAAATTGCACTAGTGTGAACCAGGCCTAATGAGTCTCCTTCCCTGCAACTGGACAGTGAAAGGAGAAGCAGCACTGATGAGTTCATCTCTCTGTCACTCTGTTCTCTCCTCCTATTGGCATTCTCCCTGCACTGCACCAAGACTGACTGGCTACTTGTGTCCTGCTTCTTGCTCCCCCTCTCTGAGTTTTGGTTTTCTAACCAATTCATTGGTTGCATTAGGTAAAGGACCCCTAGTATATTTGTGTCATTGGGTAAAGGTCCCGTTTTACATTGGTGTCATTGGGTGAAGTACCCCTATTTACTGATGACATTGGGTGAAAGACCCCGTTATATTGGTGTCATTGGGTGAAGGACCCCTATTTACTGATGACATTGGGTGAAAGACCCCCATTATATTGGTGTCATTGGGTGAAGGACCCGTATTTACTGATGACATTGGGTGAAAGATCCCTAATTATATTGGTGTCATTGGGTGAAGGGCCTCTATTACATTAATTTCATTGGGTGAAGGATCTCTAGTACATTGGTGTTATTGGGTGAAGGTCCCCTTTTACAGTGTGTCATTGGATGAAGGATCCCCATTACATTTGTGTCATTGGGTAAAGAGCCCCTATTACATTGTTGCCATTGCGTGAAGGGCCCCTATAATATTGGTTTCATTGAGTGAAGGGCCTCTGTTACATTGGTGTCATTGGGTGAATCACCTCTATTACATTGCTGTCATTGGCATTAATGTAATAGGGGCCCTTTACCCAATGACAGCAATGTAAAAGGGAACCTTCACCCAATGACACAAATGTACTACGGGTCCTTCTCCCAATGACACCTATGCACAGGAGGCTTTTGCCTAATGCCACCAATTAATAGGAGCCTTTCAGCCAATGACACCAAGGTAATAGGGGCCATTAACCCAATGACACCAATATAACAGGGCTCCGTCACCCAATGACAGCAATGTAATAGTGGACCTTCACCCAATAACACCAATGTAATAGGGGATCCTCCCACTGAAGACCAGTGACTAGGTGCACTTCCGTAACATCCATCTACCAGTCACTGTAGGTAGATTTTCCTATAAAAGCTGAGCTTGGCCCCTCTTAGCACTTCTCAAACCTTCCTATAGGAACAGTTTATGTTTATGGGTTCAATGGGTTTGTAGCGAATATTTTCTGGTCATCAGACGGTGAAGATTGAGCAGTGGGCACAGAATCCTGCTGATCTGTGGAATGAAGTAAATATTGGTTAAGCTTGGCTTGGAATGTGGAGATGGCTTGGAGCGCTGAGTGTCCTATGTCCCACCTAGAGAAGGCTGATGACTTGGCAGAGGCTGGTATGTAGACTGTTATGGCTGCTATGTAGCACTGAGTGTCGTATGTCCCACCTAGAGAAGGCTGATGACTTGGAAGAGGCTGGTATGTAGACTGTTATGGCTGCTATGTAGCACTGAGTGTCATATGTCCCACCTAGAGAAGGCTGAGGACTTGGCAGAGGCTGGTATGTAGACTGACGTGTAGGATCATATGAAGGCACAGACGCAATCTGACACGTTTCTGTCTGCAACAACGAGACTGGATGCCACCAACCTTAAAGTGTATCGAATAACAAAACTTTTTGAATGTCTCTTCTGCAATAAAAAGCCTTTCTGCTCACAACTTTTTTTCCTAATTTAGTTGGTGACAACGCGGTCAGCTCTCTCAATACAGAACCTCATGCCGCCATGGAAGCATATGAGGAGTGACTAGCCGTTGAAGCCCTCTTTTCTTGCTGCTCTATGTATGCGTTTCACGGTCAGCAAAAGTTTCCAAACCCGCTGTTGTCTCCACAAGTAAAGTAAATTTGATACCAGTGTGTAGTGACACCCATCCTGAATAAGAATATAATGTGACTGATGGTTGGGGAGGGGGTCTGAGCAAAGAGCAGCCATCCCACATGGTAAAAGTATTCTATACCTTCATGTGCAGCAGCATGTACTGTATATATACACTGTGTGCACAATTAGAAAAGTTTTGACAAAATGATAATTTTTCTGCATATTGTCCAACTCCAAACTGTATTATTTGTTTTATTTTTGGTACTTATATAGCGCCGTCAACTTACGCAGTACTTTACATATATATTGTACATTCACATCAGTCCCTAACCCTCAAGGGGTGTACAATCTAAGGTCCCTAACTCACATTCATACATACACATACTAGGGACAATTTAGACAGGAGCCAATTAACCTACCAACACGCAAGCACAGGGAAAACATGCAAACTCCAGGCAGGTGGTGCTGTGGTTGGCATTCAAACCAACGACCCTAGTACTGCCAGGCGGAAGTGCTGACCATTTAGTCACTGTGCTAGATAAACTTGAATGCTTATTGGATTTAACCCCTTCACGCCTAAGGGTAAAACAAATCTAAATGCCTAAGCACAATTCTGCAATGTTGACATGTGTTAGTAAAACTGTACATTTATTTTATTTATTTATTTCAGGTACTTATATGGCACTGTCAATTTACGCAGCACTTTACACATATATTTTGAACATTCACATCAGTCCCTAACACTCAAGGGGCATACAATCTAAGGTACATATCATCACAACTACTTTGTACATCCAGGTAGATTATACCTTGATTTATTCATGACAAATTGGGCTTTCATTTGGTGGTAAATGGTAATGGATATCCCTGATTATTTTTTATTATCAAAGGAAAACTAGCCTAAAATAGTAAAAAAAAAAATCATTTTTTTTATTTAGCTGTGTGTTTCATGTTACTACCATAACCTACCACCAAAGAACAACCCAAAATAAATTCTCCAGCTCTTGACGATCACAGCGATACCATATATGTGTATGTTATTTGTTGTTTGTACCCGTAGTACAGCCCAAAAACAATAGTGCGCATTTTGTTTTTGTCCTTTTTTCTTTTTACATAAAACACACTGACATTGACACTAACTGATACTGATACCAATTTTTTTTTTAAATCATGACCTTGACCCAAACACTAACCCTGGCACTGAACTAGCTCAAACCTTGATCTAGTTATTTTTCTTTATTTTCTAATATTTATTTATCTTCTTTTTTTTTTTTTTTAACAAACATTTTTTTTCCCTCTATGCCTGGAGTTACAGAGATACAATGTACCTCTCTTCTCCATTCATAGAGAGAGAAAAAAAGCAAGGGGGCCAGGCTGTACAGTGACTGATCACTGTGATAGCCAATCAGAGGCTACCACAGCGATCATGTGACCCGGAATCGGGAGTCCCGGGTCCCGATCGTTAGAACGGGACCCGGGGCTCTCAGTGACACCGCAGTCTTTGTGCTGGGAGCGTGCCGAGTGGTGCACTCCCAGCACAAAGACAAGTACGCAAATATGAGGCCCCATGGAAAAAAGCCCAGTTCCGTGAGGCCACATATTTGTGTGATGTCGGCGTCAAGGGGTTAAGCATATCAAGTATTATTACTGTAATAATACCAGTCCATACCTGAACCCCACCTCCACCTTGCTGGCATCTGAGTTGAAGTGGAGATCTGTGCCAGTTACTGATCCAGCCACAGGCCCATCCATCTGGTCCATCAAGAGTCATTCTCATCTCATCAGTCCATAAAACCTTTGAAAAATCTGTCTTCAGATATTTCTTGGCCCAGTCTTGGCGTTTCAGCTTATTATTATTATTATACAGGATTTATATAGCACCAACAGTTTGCGCAGCACTTTACAAAATGAAGGCAGACATTACAGTTACAATACAATTTGGTACAAGAGGAAACAGAGGGCCCGGCTCATCAGAGCTTAGAATCTAGGAGGAAGGGTTGAGTGATACAAAAGGTAATAGCTGTGGGGGATGAGCTGATGGAGGAAATAAATGGTGGTTCACTAGGTAGAAGCAGCATAGGCTTCTTTAAAGAGAAAGGTTTTCAGGGATTGTCTAAAGGTGGATAGATAAGGAGACAGCCGGACAGATTGGGGTACAGAGTTCCATACGATGGGAGCTCAAGAGAAGTCCTGGAGGCGAGCATGGGAGGAGGTGACACGGGAACTAGAGAGCAGAAGGTCTTGGGAAGATCGAAGAGAGCGGTTTGGTAGATATTTTGAGACCAGGTTGGTGATGTAGCTGGGGGCAGAGTTGTGGATGGCTTGTAATTTGTTAGTATTTTGAATTTTATTTGTTGGGCAAGTGGAAGCCAGTGGAGGGATTGGCAGAGAGGGGTATACTTTTATACTGATAACAAGTTCAAACAGGTGCCATTGATACAGGTAATGAGTGCAGGACAGAGGAGCCTCTTGAAGAAGAAGGTACAGGTCTGTGAGAGCCAGAAATCTTGCTTGTTTGTAGGTGACCAAATACTTATTTTCCACCATAATTTGCAAATAAATTCTTTCCAAATCAGCCAATGTGATTGTCTGGATTTTTTTTCTCATTTTGTCTCTCATAGTTGAGGTCTACCTATGATGTCAATTACAGGCCTCTCTCATCTTTTTAAGTGGGAGAACTTGCACAATTGGTGGCTGACTAAATACTTTTTTGCCCCACTGTATATATAAAAAAAACAATATGCACCGCTTGTTTCTAAGGACTGTTTCCACAAAGGTTACAATCCTTCAGTGCAGAGCTAGTTTTTAACACTGCACTGAAGCTCTTAATGCAACTATCCCATGTACGCTGCCAGCTAATATGTCACGATCGCGGCGTCAGACCCCAGACCTTCTCACCAAACTCGTGACAGAAGAACTAGTCAATCTAAAACCGCGATGTCACGTGTGTAACAATGCCACACCCAGCTGCACCCTGCACAACGATTTTCCAGCTAATTGGACCACAATCGATGTACCGGCAGCCTGAGCGACTGTTACTGGGTCAGGTTAATTACGCAATTAACCCTTCACACTGCCACCACCTCCTTTTTGTACAGAGAAAGAGGAAACTCGGTGATATCAGTTATAACAATATAATGGTTGAGGTAATCGTCTGTATACTACGGTTATACAGAGGGTTAAACAAACACAGTAGCGTTCTCTTTAGAGGCAGGAATTCGTAAATTGCAATAAAGCGCTATAGAAACAGTTCAACACTTTCAGAAGGAAAGATTTATTACTAGAAGGTCAAACGGGTGCAATAAAAATATTTACAGAAAGGAGGTAACTAAGATATATATATAAACATACAGAGACCAGCAGCACAGCAAAGAGATATCAGAGAGAGGTGAAAGGGTTAAGGTACTTGCCAAAGTCCTGGGTTAGCAGATCCACGTTTCAGAGCAAAAGGGCACGGGTCTCCCCAGGTGGTATTGATGTTAAAATGGGAGACGTCTTCAATTTACACTCTTAGGCCTGACAGCCTATTTTGTAGTCCCCAGCAGGGGGTGTCTCTGAAGTCAAGGACCAATACCCCGTTTAGGGCGTGTAGGTATGGGTGGATACCTCAACTAGAGCCAAAATCTCCCATAACTCGTATTTTGGCCCATAACTTTTCAGCTGCACAAGTGACATTCCACCCCTGGGTAGATTATTATGCAGACACGTCTGAGGATTGATTAAATATGAATTATGAAATTATACACTGTACGGTTCACGAGATCTTGGTTCACGAGATCTACGTTTCTGTTTTCCTATGTATCCGAGACAATGCAAATGACCTATCACTTTTCTGTTTTCCTATGTATCCGAGACAATGCAAGTGACCTATCAAACTGTTCGCCTTCTCGTGGCCAATCTGAGGATAGGTCCGGTTTTTATGTAAGTCTCTCATATTCCAATATATGAGATATAGGGGAGAAATTGATTTTGAAAAGTGTTGATCTGATTCTGTCACCTACGCTAAGTCAGGTTTATTAGGTTGGAAGCTCTTTCAACTCCTGGGAAAGCTTGCCTTATCTCTTACGAGGTGTTACAATTTGCAGGTTCTTTGGAAAGGGAGGCCCTGGCTCCCTTGGGGGGCTTTATAACTCCTATGACCCTCCTGTGACATTCTCAACTTACACACATATTGGCCAAATGTCGCTGGGCCTCTCTAAGGAGGGAGGGGGGAAGAATGAGGGAGAAATATATTTGTCAGGATGGTTAATCCCTTTGCCAAGATGGAGGTTGAAGCCAAAATGGTTGAACTGCGTCCATCTCTGGGTATACGCTGTTACAGATAGCACTGGAGGATAATGGGTTCTTGGTGGCTTCACGTTTGACTCTTCTCAAATCTTTGGCAGTTAATGTGCGTCTTTTTTTTCTCAACACGTTTCTTGCGACCCTGTTGACTATATGCAACAAAACGTTTGATGGTTCTGGGATCACGCCCCAATATCTTAGTAATTTCAAGTGCATCGCATCCCTCTGAAAGTCTTTTTACAATTTTTGACTTTTCAGAGTCAGTTCAGTCTCTTTTTTGGCCCATTTTCCCAGAGGAAACGAAGCTCCCTATTAATTATGCACCCCTTGATATAGGGTGTTGATCTCCTTAGGCCACACCCTCCCTCATTACACTAATACACATCACCTGGTATGCCTAAATCCAATAAGCATTTAACCACCTCCCGTCCGGCTGGACGGTGGCAGTGCAGGGTCGGGTGGCCGTTTATAAATTGCCTCCCCGCACCCTGCTTGTGCGCGCTCCCTGGGAGCGCGCAGAACCGCGATCCGGTGCCCGCTGTGTCCTCCGGACACAGTGGAACACCGATCGTCGTACGGGACCTCTGTGCGAGGTCCAGATCATGTGATCACTGATTGGCTACGTGTGAAATCTGTGAATGATCACAGAGGTCACATGGTACAAGGCTATTCACAACAGCCTTGTACCATGTGACAAGCTGTGACCAATCACAGCTCACACAGTATTTCTCAATGGCTGCAAGAATGCAGCCAGAGAGAAGGAGAAATGATTGCTTTTACAGCCTTTATGGGTGTAAAAGCAATCAGTGTAAAAAAAAAAAAATGTTCATCACCCCCCACAAGTAGTACAGTGTCACCATGGTGTCACTGTACTGCTAGGGTGACTGTATGTAAAAAAAGAAAAAAAATAATATAAAAAAATAAAATAAAAATGTAGAAAAACATTCTTAAAAATTATAATGTTGGTTATAAACTAATTTGGGTTATTTTTTTTTTACTAAAAAGATAACTGAATACATTTTGGCCAAGATTTATGATGAAATAGTATTTATTTGCAAAATGTTATAAGAAAAACAATTTTTTGCAAAATTTTTTGACTTTTTCATTTATATAGTAAAAAAATTAAAAACCCAGTGGTGAATAAATACCACCAAAATAAAGTTTTATCTGTCTCAAAAAAATGCTAAAAAAATCATATGGGTACAGTGTTGCATGACAGCACAATTATCATTCAAAGTGTGATAGCACTGAAAACTGAAAATTGGCCTGGATAGGAAGGGGGTGAAAGTGTCCGGACTGGAAGTGGTTAAAAGATAACCTCAGGAGACCTTCCCAAATGCCCAGAATGCACTGAAAAATAGTAAATAATGAACTATTTCAGACATTTTGTGAGAAATAGAGAGAGCGGAAGCAGAGAGAGCAGTATGTGTTTATACAGCTTGGAGATGGACAATATGCATAAAAATGATGATTTGGTCACCATACTCACTTGCCTAATTATTGTGCACACAGTGTACAAAGACCCTAGTGGCTGGCAGAAGCTATTATTAAGTGTAGGTCCAGGGGCGGACTGACAACTCATGGGGCCCCCGGCAATAGGGGATCATGGGGCCCCTGTGTCCTTTCCCAAACTCAAAAAAGCCTATGAAAAAGGTACCAGGGGCATCTCATGGGGCCCCCTACTGACCCCTGGCCCTCGAGCAGTGTCTGAGTTTCCAAATGGTCAGTCCGCCCCTGTGTAGGCCTGAAACATAGCCAGGTTCCCCCCCCCTAGAATCGTCCTCATGTGCAGACAGTCATGTAGTGCCTTCTCCTGCAGCCCTGACACAGGGGAGTCAGGAGGGTCCAGATGGTCCCAGAGCTCACATGTAAATATTAGTCTTCCATGGATAACTTTTGTATATATTGTCATCCAGTCTTTATAAATGTTCCTTGCAAATCCCTTCATCACAATGTAAAAACTTAACCAACCACAGCAAAACAAGGAAAAAAACGATCAGATCTTCCAAGATAAAGAGGACCTGTCACTCGTAATGGAACATCTCTTTTTTTATCTCTTCCATAACACTAACACGGAAATTATATGTGCAAATTAATTTTCACCGATAACGTCACCATTTTTCAGGAGCAGTCAGCTTTTTTTTCGGGCATAAAAAAATGTAATTTAACCACTCGCCCTCTGGAAGATTTACCCCCCTTCATAACCAGCCCATTTTTTGCTATACAGTGCGGTGCTAGTTTAACTGACAATTGCACAATCATGCAGCACTGGACACAAATGAAATTTATATATTTTTTTTTTCACACAAATAGAGCTTTCTTATGGTGGTATTTGACCATCGCTGGGTTTTTTAATTTTTGTGCTATAAAGATGGCCATAGATTTTCGTACGAGAATTTTTCGTTTCAAGGTCGTTAGTGGGGTCAAATCGATGTTTCGTTTTTGACAGCAATGACAGGTCAATTCGAATGGGCAGAAAGGAAAACTTTTTTCTCGATCAAAAGAATTTTCGGCTAGTGTGTGGTCATTGTTCAGAATTACATTCATTTTAAAATCGAATGTTAAAAGCAAAAGACATTTGTCCATTCATCGAATGTTCTTACGAAAATTCTCGTTCGAAAATCTACACGTGTAAGGCCAGCTTAAATGAAAAAAGACCAAAAGTTAAAACAAAAAGAAAAAAAAAATATTTTTTATGTACTTTTTGCTTTAAAACATGTACAATAAAAAAATAAAAAAATAAAATGTCTTCATAAATTTAGGCCAAAATGTATTCTATGTCTTTGGTGAAAAAAAAATCCCAATAAGCGTATACTGATTGGTTTGCGTGAAAGCTTTTGCATCTTCAAATGGCGGCATATATACTGGAATATTTATTTATTTTTTTCAATACTAGTAATGGTAGTGATCAGCGACTTTTAGCGGGACTGCAGCGGGCATTTTGACACTAATAGTTAGTGGGAATTAACTGCCACTGACAACTCCAGTGACACTAATACAGTGACCAATGCTAATAAAAAGCACTGACACTATAATAATGACACCTGGCATAAAGGGGTAGCATCTGGAGCAATCAAGGGGTTAACTGTGTGTTAGGTTGATTAATGTGTACTCTGTTGTATTTTACTAGGGAATGTTAAAAATCAGCACATCCCCATTGACAGGAGAGAGATCTGTGTTGTCAGCTGCTCTTCCGAGTCCCGGTCATGAATCGCTGGACGTGACCCTGTGATTAACATATTCGGGAGCCAATGACAGAGCAGATAGGGTGGCGCAAGCAAAAATGCAGATGCATGAAACTGCGCCACAAACGCATCAACCGTGCACATACAGATGTTAACCTAGCCTAGAAAAAAGTTTACCAACCTCCTCTATAGTAGCTTGGTTAAACAAGGGAAGTATAGATTTTTATTAAGTGGTCAATAACTTGGATGGGTCTAGAGGTATATGGGATGCCCAAGGAACTGTAAACTGAAGAACAAACTTCTTAGCAACAATGTTGAACATGAAAAATGTGGATCCAAACTAGCAAATGCCTCTGTTAAGGAGCACCGAAGTCCCCTTCGTGTACCTTCTCAAACCCCAGATGGATCCACCTTTTCACTGAGGGTATCCCTGGGCAAGGGATTCCAATATCTGCCAATCAGGGGTGGACTGACCATTTGGAAACTCAGGCACTGCCCGAGGGCCCGGGGTCAGTAGGGTGCCCCATGAGATGCCCATGGTACCTTTTTCATAGGCTTTTTGGAGTTTGGGCAAGGACACAGGGGCCCCATGATCCCCTATTGCCGGGGGCCCCATGAGTTGTCATTCCGCCCCTGCTGCCAATTAAGTAGTCCCGGATGAGAACTAGTTGGGTCTTGCACTTGGGTCTTGGTGGTGCTTGGTGGGTTGAAGCTGCCTTTAGGCCTTTCGCTGGGCTGGCCCCTTCCCAGCTGACAGATTGTCTTCCCTAGGAGATGGTGGGACAGTGGAGATCCTTCTGTCCAGTAACCAGTCTGTAGGTAGGCTCCCCTTCCTGGGACCCCTCCCAGGCTCCACACTACAGCCTTCCTCTCAGTCCATCTTCTACCCGAGTACCCTGCTCCTCAGGCTCTGCCACATTTAAGGGTTGTCCTTGGTCACCATGCCCGGCCTCCTACCTGGAGATTGGCTAAGGTCCCTCAAACATGCTGATCTGGGCCTCCTCCCCTCTTCCAACCCTCTTCCAGAAAGTTCTCTGAGTTTCTGGAAAGGTGGGAGAGGGCTCCAGAAGCCCTGACTTGTATAGCCCCCAAGCCTGTTCTGAGGTGAACTCACTCTTTGGCTGACTCATCCCAGCCTGCTACCCAGCCTCTGTCTAAAAAAACTACAAAGCCTAGCTACCTAGAGGGTGCTACAAACACAACACACAAGAATGCCAAAGTGTGAATGGGCACTTACTGTTAAACTTTGGTAATTTTGTAGGGCTACGTTCACACCCTGTGCATATCAGGAACACATGCAAAATCGTGTGCTTTCCCAATATGCAATAAAAATATGCTGTCCTTTAGCAGACCAGCAATTGTGCAGCTAATTATTAATGACACCTCCACACATCTGCAGATACTCATGTTTTTGCATGTGCCAAATTTCATGGTGCTTCAAGTGTGATTTATTTTTATTATTACAGGTACTTATATACTGCTGGCAATTTATGCAGAACTTTTGCAAAAGGGTCAGGAATTTATTTTGCGTGTTTTACATGTGTAGAGCAGCCCATTGAAAGGAATGGGCAGTCCTACACGTAACGCACTGGAAAGCATAGAAAATGCAACCACTGACCATACAATGTGATCACTGTAAATGAAGCATTGATATTTTGTCTGTTTTTGAAGCAGCATCACACCCAAAACCAAAAATGTAATATATTGCAGCAGACCAATCATTATATGTGGTGACTGCATTAGGTTTTTTTTTTTTTAGTGTGGATTCACACATGTGGGGTGCAAACTGAAGATCCGTTTTCACAGCTAATTAACAAAGTAGTTGTTCAATGGTTCAGGTCAGGTTTAGATCAGGATCAGGTCAGGATTTTATCCTGTTCACAACTGATGACATGTGTGATTCAGAAGCGTTCCCACAGAAGTTAATTTGTTAGACATGCATTTCTTTTGAATTTTTTGTTGCTATTCTGTCTCCCAGTGTTACAATACACCTACCATTCGATTTTTAGACTGATCATTTCTTTGTGAGTGGGCAAACATTCAAAATCAGCAGGGGATCAAATACTTATTTCCTTCACTGTATATACAGAATCTCTAACATACACTGAGCTGCGCATGCGGAGCTCAGCTTACATCGCCGGCACGGTCCCTGTGTTCCAGGATAACTGACATCTGCATTTGCGCAAGATTTACCTCATCTTGCGCTGGCCAATGGAGATGTCCAAAGACCATCGTGATGCCATCGAGGGACCTGGACCATTAGAGAGGAGGTGTAGTGTCTTTACTAAAGTCTTTTTTTAAACTTGTACCTATAGGCAGGGGCGGACTGACAACTCATGGGGCCCCCGGGCAATAGGGGATCATGGGGCCCCTGTGTCCTTACCCACACTCAAAACACACCCAAAAAAGCCTATAAAAAGGTACCAGGGGCATTTCATGGGGCCCCCTACTAACCCCGGGCCCTCGGGCAGTGCCCGAGTGCTTGAATGGTCAGTCTACAGGTAAGCCTATAATAAGACTTACCTGTAGGTACATTGAATATCTCCTAAACTTGCACCGTTTAAGAGACCTTCATCTGCATGCAGCCAGTGATATCATCGGTGCATGCGCTCTGAAGGGATGGTATACCTGGACCATCCCTTCAGAGCTCCGTGCTGTGGCCGAATCTCTCAGGCGCAAGCGCGGAAGGGACGTCGTCACAGCTTGGCCAGTCAGAAGACCGGAGCACATAAACCCGGAAGGAAGACCAGGTGAAGATGGAAGCTCTGTCAGGAGGGCTTCGCTCTAAGGTAAGTACTTCATAATGTGATAGTATGAATGTTGCGATCAGGGGTCAGGCTCAAAGACCAGTTGCTATAGCAGTGGAGAGGCTTACACTGAAACCAGCAGGATAGGTACACAGGCAGGTCACCGTGGCGGAGGAGTGGGCTCACCTGAGGTGCAGAGTCTAAGTACTAACTGGTATTCACCAGAGCTCCTGATGGTGGAGGTGGATATTGCTGCGTGTTAGCACCAGGTCGCGGTCCTCAGGGTCACCCCATCAGGAGGTAAGCAAGCAGAGGTCCAGTAGCGTATTAAGCAAGTAAGGATCAAATAGAAGCGTGGTCTGTAAACAAGCCAAGGTCGGTAATGAGCAGTCGCAGGTTGGGATCAGGCAGAAGCGTAGAGGAGAACAAGCCAAGGTCGGTAATGAGCAGTTGCATGTTGGGATCAGGCAAAAGCATAGTCAAGAACAAGCCAAACTCGGTAATGAGCAGTAGCAGGTTGGGATCAGGCAGAAGCGTAGTCGAGAACAAGCCAAGGTCGGTAATGAGAAGTCGCAGGTTGGGATCAAGCAGAAGCGTAGTCGAGAACAAGCCAAGGTCGGTAATGAGAAGTCGCAGGTTGGGATCAAGCAGAAGCGTAGTCAAGAACAAGCCAAGGTCGGTAATGAGAAGTCGCAGGTTGGGATCAAGCAGAAGCGTAGTGGAGAACAAGCCAAGGTCGGTAATGAGCAGTCGCAGGTTGGGATCGGGCAGAAGCATGGTCGAGAACAAGCCAAGGTCGGTAATGAGCAGTCGCAGGTTGGGATCAGGCAGAAGCGTGGTCGGTAAACAAGCCAGGGTCGGTAATGAGCAGTTGCAGGTTGGGATCAGGCAGAAGAGTAGTGGACAACAAGCCAAGATCGGTAATGAGCAGTAGCAGGTTGGGATCGGGCAGAAGTGTAGTGGAGAGCAAGCCAAGGTCGGTAATGAGCAGTCGCAGGTTGGGATCAGGCAGAAGTGTAGTCAAGAACAAGCCAAAGTCGGTAATGAGCAGTCGCAGATTGGGATCGGGCAGAAGCATAGTGGAGAACAAGCCAAGGTTGGTAATGAGCAGTCGCAGGTTGGGATCGGGCAGAAGCATACTGGAGAACAAGCCAAGGTCGGTAATGAGAAGTCGCAGGTTGGGATCGGGCAGAAGCGTACTGGAGAACAAGCCAAGGTCGGTAATGAGCAGTCGCAGATTGGGATCAGGCAGAAGTGTGGTCGGTAAACAAGCCAAGGTTGGTAATGAGCAGTCGCAGGTTGGGATCAGGCAGAAGTGTGGTCGGTAAACAAGCCAAGGTTGGTAATGAGCAGTCGCAGGTTGGGATCAGGCAGAAGCGTGGTCGGTAAACAAGCCAATGTTGGTAATGAGTAGTCGCAGGTTGGGATCAGGCAGAAGCGTGGTCGGTAAACAAGCCAAGGTCGTTAATGAGAAGTCGCAGGTTGGGATCAAGCAGAAGCGTAGTCAAGAACAAGCCAAGGTCGGTAATGAGAAGTCGCAGGTTGGGATCGGGCAGAAGCGTAGTCGAGAATAAGCCAAGGTCGGTAATGAGAAGTCGCAGGTTGGGATCAAGCAGAAGCGGGAGGATGCAGGAGGGGAATGCTGATTTAGCAGTCCAAAGTGGTTGGTTTTTAATACGTGTTATAGTAAGAGCTACCAAATAATAATACAATAATAATATATGTGTTAAACACAATCAATAGATTTTTCAGCAGTAGAATAATCTTCTGGAAGTTTTCTCTCTGCAGATGTGTAGGGTTAATGGAAGTATTCAGCCCTCTCCTCCTCCCCCACCCTGCCACGTAGTCTTTCTATGCGCCATGTGCAATGCAACACAAAATTCTCTCTCTGCTCCCTCCCCAGATCCTCCTCCTCCTCCTCTCCACATGCCAGAAGTTTTCCGACATAAGACATCCCAGGGATGGAGAGAGCAATTCTCTTTGTGTAGTATAGAAGCTAGTAAGGCAAAGTTGACATGATATCCACTTGGTGTTCTATTTACTAATTAGGTGACTGAAGGCAAGTAGTTCCACTAGATCTTAGTTAGGAGTATCAGCGTAAAGGGGGCTAAATACAAATGCATGCCACACATTTCACATATTTATTTGTAAATGATTTTGAAAGCCATTAATCATTTCCTTCCACTTCACATTTATGTGTCACTTTGTGTTGGTCTAGCACATAAAATGCCAATACAATACATTTACTATTTTTGGTTGTAACATCACAAAATATGGAAAATTTCACGGGGTATGAATACTTTTTCAAGGCACTGTACACATGCCATGGCTGCAATGCTCTGTTTTGTGGTTGCGGCAGGAATTATACCCTCATTGCTTTGTGAATGGGGCCCCTCTGCAAGTGTCCCATAACTGCATGCAATGCATGCAGCTATGGTGCACCACTGCTGGGTTCAAGGGGTTAAAGTATAGGATGCACAGTGTCTAAATGGTTAGCCCTTCCACCTGGCAGTACTAGGGTCGTTGGTTCTAATCCCAACCACGGCACCAGCTGCCTGGAGTTTGCATACTCTCCCTTTGCCTGTGTGGGTTTCCTCCGGGTACTCCGGTTTCCTCGCACACTCCAAAGACATGTTGGTAGGTTAATTGGATCCTGTCTAAATTGACCCTAGTATGTGTATGGATGTGAGTTAAGGACCTTAGATTGTACACCCCTTGAGAGTTAGGTACTGATGTGAATGTACAATATAAATATATATATATATATTATTATACAGGATTTATATAGCGCCAAAAGTTTGCTCAGCGCTTTACAATATAACGGGAGACAATACAGCAACAATACAGTTCAATACAAGAGGGATTTGAGGGCCCTGCTCCTTGGGGCTTACAATCTAGGAGGGAGGGGCTAGTGGTACAAAAGGTAGTAACTGTGGGGGGTGGACTGGTTGGAAGAGTAGAAGATTCCATTATTAGTTGATGGCAGGATAGGCTTCCCTGAAGAGATGGGTTTTCAGAGATCGCCTAAAAGTGAGCAGAGTAGGCAATAGTCTGATAAATTGGGGTAGAGAGTCCCAGAAGATGGGAAGACAATACAGCAACAATACAGTTCAATACAAGAGGGATAGGAGGGCCTGATCCTTGGAGCTTACAATCTAGGAGGGAGGGGCTAGTGGTACAAAAGGTAGTAACTGTGGGGGATGGACTGGTTGGAAGAGTAGAAGATTCCATTATTGGCTGAGGACAGGATAGGCTTCCCTGAAGAGATGGGTTTTCAGAGATCGCCTAAAAGTGAGAAGAGTAGGCAATAGTCTGATAAACTGGGGTAGAGAGTTCCAGAGGATGGGGGAAGCTCTGCAGAAGTCCTGGAGACGAGCATGAGAGGAGGAGACAAGGGAGCTAGAGAGTAGGAGGTCTTGCAAGGAGCGGAGAGTACGGTTTGGGTGATATTTAGAGACAAGATCGGTGATGTAATTTGGAGCAGAGTTATAAATGGCTTTCTATGTTATTGCTAGTGTTTTGAATTTTATCCGTTGGGCAATGGGAAGCCAAGAGAGTGGAGTTTTTTGAGGAGGAGGAGGGGATGGTCAACCGTATCAAAAGTCGCAGAGAGGTCAAGTAGTAAGAGTATGGAGTAGTGGCCATTGGTTTTAGCAGTTAGTAGATCATTAGTGAGTTGCCAGACTGTAAAGGGTCAAGAAGGTTGTTGTTGTCGGTGAGGTGGGAGCTCAGGCGATTGTAGACTAAGCGTTTTAGGAGTTATATATATATGTGTGTGTGTAAAAGTTCTGCAGAAATTGACAGTGCTATATAAATGCCTAAAATAAATAATATATAAATAAATAGGCAGTAAAGAGGCAATGCAACACCTCCCACCATTTGTAAAATGCTCTCTGAAGAGCGATCCAAATGCAGAGATCAAAGTACATGTGAACAGAGCCCTTAGTGATTGATCACTACTACATGGGTCTTGTGTAACTCACACCATAAGGATCCAGTTGTTCTATCAGCGTATTGATTGGTTTCTACTACCTAGTGTTTGATTGCTAGTTTTAGTCACTATGCCAAAAAGCTCCCATGTGCACCGAGCCCATCAGAATACTTTGTGCAATTTTTGTCCATCTGTGCAGCCCACAGGCTAAACAAAAAATAAATCAGTGTATGGGCAACTTAAGAGTGTAAGCTCCTTTGGTGCAGAGACTGGTTCCATACAAGGCAGTGTAGACAGTGTCACCTATATTATTAGTATAGTACAATACCCCATCCCTGTGTTTGCACAGCTGGGTCCCATTTGGCAGAAAGTGTCACCTTCTGCTACTACCACACAAGTAATCTACGAGTCTGGAAAGGGAATGTGTTCCCTAAAATTGTTTTTTCTTATACAACAGTTCAATGGATTCTTAACCTCTTCACGCCGGCCGATCTGGGCCTAGACACCGAGCGGCCGCACATTTGCGTTCTATTAAAAAAGGACATATGTGCCGAGAGCGCACGCCACGCACGCTCCAAGCACACATATCCGGTACTCACGGAAAGGTCCCGATCTCCTCTTTCGATCGGGACCTTTCCCGATCATGTGACAGCGTCACGGTGGTCACATGACCCTAAACCCGCCCCACCTCCCGGCTTCTGAAACTCTTAAAGGGCCAGGAGGTGCCGGCGGGAAGGGGTTAAAACAACCCATTAGGCCTGGCTCACATCATTGCAGTTTTCTTTGGATCTGTTTTTGCAATGCTTTTTGCATTTTGCTTTGAGTTTTCACACACAGGTTTTTGCCGTTTTTACCACTTATTGTGGGGTTTTTTTTCGTTTTTTTTTTGTTAAAGGGGAAATGTTTTTGTTGCTGGGCAGAATAAAGATGCAAAACGTGACAAAAATGTGGCAAAAACGCACTACAAGCGTTTCAGCAGCATCGCCATTGAACTCTATTGTAGCAAAAACACTGTTTTTCGTGTTTAAAAAAAAGTCCCCAACCCCTTTTAAAAACGCAGCTGCTCAAAAAAGCATAGATGTGAATGTGTCCCATAGGAAACCATGCTAAATGGGCTGTAGTGCGTTTCTGCAAAAAGCACAAAAAAAAATACATTGGTGTGCTGATCCTGTACAGTATGTGAACCTTCATCTTGTAAAACAACCCATTCAGTTTAAAATAGAAATCAAAGGCAAAATATTTGTGAAGATATTAAAAAAAAAAATTGTTAACACTGTTTCCCTTTTTGTAAGTGATCACATACCCGCGATTGTCAGCTGCATAAGCAGCTCAGTGAGCTGGGGGAGAGAATCAGCAGCACACTGATCTTCCCAGTGAATGGCTGTGTGGGGGGTGGGACAGTACAAGTCTGATCATTGGAGGAGAGCACGCTAAGTTCCCAGCATAGCTAGTGAACTGACCATGCTGTGCTCTCCAGCCCAGTGTGGTCAGTTTTTAATAGGAAAGCAGAGGGACTGGCAGGAAAAACCTGGAGAACAGGATACTTTGTCATACAAGTACATGGTACAGCAGGCATACAGTGGGGATCGAAAGTTTGGGCACCCCAGCTAAAAATTTGTAATAATGTGCATAAAAAAGCCAAGGAAAGATGGAAAAATCTCCAAAAGGCATCAAATTACAGATTAGACATTCTTATAATGTCAACAAAAGTTAGATTTTATTTCCATCATTTACACTTTCAAAATAACAGAAAACAAAAAAATGGCGTCTGCAAAAGTTTGGGCACCCTGCAGAGTTAATATCTTGTACTGCCCCCTTTGGCAAGTATCACAGCTTGTAAACGCTTTTTGTAGCCAGCCAAGAGTCTTTCAATTCTTGTTTGAGGTATCTTTGCCCAATCTTCCTTACAAAAGTCTTCCAGTTCTCTGAGATTTCTGGGCTGTCTGTCACGCACTGCTCTTTTAAGGTCTATCCATAGATTTTCAATTATGTTGAGGTCAGGAGATTGTGAAGGCCATGGCAAAACCTTCAGTTTACGCCTCTTGATGTAACCCCCCATGGATTTCGAGGTGTGTTTAGGATCATTATCCATTTGTAGAAGCCATCCCCTCTTTAACTTCAGCTTTTTCGCAGATGGCATCAAGTTACCATCCAAAATTTGCTGAAATTTTATTGAATCCATTTTTCCTTCTACTTGTGAGATGTTCCCTGTGCCACTGGCTGCAACACAACCCCAAAGCATGATTGATCCAACCCCATGCTTAACAGTTGGACAGAGGTTCTTTTCATTAAATTCTGTGCCCCTTCTTCTCCAAACGTACCTTTGCTCATTCCGGCCAAAAAGTTCAATTTTAACCTCAGCGGTCCACAGAACTTGTTTCCAAATTGCATCAGGCTTGTCTATATGTTCATTTGCAAAGTTCAAACGATGATTTTTGTGGTGAGGATGTAGAAGAGGTTTTCTTCTGATGACTCTTCCATGAAGACCATATTTGTACAAGTATCTCTTTATAGTGGAATAGTGTACCACAACTCCAGTGTCTGCCAGATCTTTCTGGAGGGATCGTGCAGTCAAACGTGCGTTTTGAATTGTTTTTCACACAATCCTGCGAGCTGTTCTGTCTGATATTTTTCTTGGTCTTCCAGATGTTGCTTTAACTTCCACTGTTCCTGATGACTGCCATTTCTTAATTACATTCCGAACAGAGGATATTGACATCTGAAAACGCTTTGCTATCTTCTTATAGCCTTCTCCAGCTTTGTGAGCGTCAACTATTTTCAGTTTCAGTTTTCTAGACAACTGCTTAGAAGAACCCATGGTGCTGATTGTTGGGGCAAGGTCAGAGGAGTCTGGGTATTTAAAACCTTTGAGATTGACATCACCTGGTCTTCCCAGACGATGATTGAGAACAATCCATGACACTGGCAGGTCTCAGCTTTGCAAAGGGGGCAGTGCGTGCTATAAATTCTGCAGGGTGCCCAAACATTTGCAGACGACATTTTTTTGTTTTCTGTTATTTTGAAAGTGTAAATGATGGAAATAAAATCTAACTTTTGTTGACATATTATAAGAATGTCTAATCTGTAATTTGATGCCTTTTGGAGATTTTTCCATCTTTCCTTGGCTTCTTTATGCACATTAATACAAATTTTTAGCTGGGGTGCCCAAACTTTCGATCCCCACTGTATATCAGGAATATGAAATGTTGGGTTTACATATTCTTGCAGTTCAGATATGGAGATTTTTTTACAGTGTTACATTTGTCCAGCTCGGATGAATAGAACTATGTACAGTACCATAGATGTGGGATCCCTCTAGAAGCTGGGAACCACTGTAGTAGACACCGCTACTCCAGTGATCTCCACTTCCAGGTCCTGTGCCAAGTGGTACTCCCTGCCCGCCAGCTGCTGCTCCCCAGTCCGCCAGTTGCAGCTCCCCTGTTTGCCTGATGCAGTTCCCCTTGTTTGCCTACCGCATCTCTCCTGTCTGCCTGTTGGTTGCAGCTCCCCTGTCTGCCTGCCGCAGCTCCCCTGTCTGCCTGACACAGCTCTCCTGTCCACCTGTCGCAGTTCCCCTGTCTGCCTGCTGCAGCTCCCCTATCCGCCTGACACAGCTCTCCTGTCTGCCTGCCGCAGCTCCCCTGTCTGCCTGACACAGCTCTCCTGTCTGCCTGCTGCAGCTCCCCTGTCTGCCTGACACAGCTCTCCTGTCCACCTGTTGCAGCTCCCCTGTCTGACTGCTGCAGCTCCCCTGTCCGCCTGACACAGCTCTCCTGTCCGCTTACCACAGCTCCCCTGTCAGCTTGCCACAGCTCCCCTTGTTTGCCTGACGCAACTCTCCTGTCCGCCAGTTGGTTGCAGCGCCCCTGTCCGCCTGCTGCAGCACCCCTGTCCACCTGCTGCAGCTCTCCTATCCGCCAGCCGCAGCTCTCCTGTCTGCCAGAAACAGCTCCCCTATCCGCCTGACACAGCTCTCTTGTCCGCCTGACGTAGCTCCCCACTCCGCCAGCCGCAGCTCTCCTATCCGTCAGCTGCAGCTCCCCTGTCCACCTGCCGCAGCTCTCCTGTCTGCCAGCCGCAGCTCTCCTGTCTGACGCATATCACCTGTCCACCTGCTGCAACTCTCCTGTCCGCCTGCTGCAACTCTCCTGTCCGCCTGCTGCAACTCTCCTGTCCGCCTGCTGCAGCTCCTCCTATTTGGCTGCCACAGCTCTCCTGTCTGCCTGCTGCAACTCTCCTGTCCGCCTGCTGCAGCTCCTCCTATTTGGCTGCCACAGCTCTCCTGTCTGCCTGCTGCAGCTTCCTTTCATTCCCTGCTGCAACTCTTCTGTCCATCTGATGCAGCTCTCCTGTCCGCCTGACGCAGCTTCCCTCTCCGCCTGACGCAGCTCTCGTGTCTGTCTGATGCAACTCTCCTGTCCGGCTGAGGCAGTTCACCTATCCGCCTGACACAGCTACCCTCTCTGCCCGACACAGCTCTCTTGTCTGCCTGACACAGCTCCCCTCTCCGCCTGCTGCAGCTCTCTTGTCCGCCTGAAACAGCTCTCCGTCCGCCAGCTGCAGCTTTCCTGTCATCCTGGCACAACTCTCCTGTCCACCTGCCTCAGCTCCCCTGTCCGCCTGATGCAAGTGTCCTGTCCCCCAACCGCAACTCCCCCGTCCGCCTGCTACAGCTCCCTTTTACAAACCAGGCAGCCACGACCTCGCCCCATGCCTGTCAGGAGTTGGTGAA
Source organism: Staurois parvus (assembly GCF_062004578.1). Lineage (NCBI taxonomy): Eukaryota > Metazoa > Chordata > Amphibia > Anura > Ranidae > Staurois > Staurois parvus. The sequence goes on from NW_028317992.1 coordinate 3,097,930, forward strand.
TGGAACTTGGAATACTCTTCTGACACTGATCTGTTGGCTTGTGACACTTCCCTCTCAATTTGACCACACATACCACAATATGATTGTACAATCTTTCAGCTTTCTGAACAACCATGTAATGTGACTACTTTATGATCCATTCAATTTATAGCCACTCACATAGGGCTCAGTACTACATAGCAAATGACAGATTGAAATAAGATTGTACCATTAGCTTGTAATGCATGTGGGCATAATGGAATTATCAGGATGTCCTGATAATGAGGCCCCTGTATCTATGGATGGAATACATATATTATTGGCAGGTTATTTAAACTAAAAAGTTATCTTTTTTATTTTTAAAGTGTTTGTAAACCCCGGACCCTGCATTCACTATATGTGGTCTCCCCAGACCCTGCATTCACTATATCTGGTCTCCCCGGACCCTGCATTCGCTATATCTGGTCTCCCCGGACCCTGCATTCGCTATATCTGGTCTCCCCGGACCCTGCATTCGCTATATTTGGTCTCCCCGGACCCTGCATTCACTATATCTGGTCTCCCAGGACCCTGCATTCACTATATCTGGTCTCCCAGGACCCTGCATTCGTTATATGTGGTCTCCTCGGACCCCGCATTCACTATATTTGGTCTCCCATGACCCTGCATTCACTATATCTGGTCTCCCCGGGCCCCGCATTCGCTATATCTGGTCTCCCAGGACCCCGCATTCACTATATCTGGTCTCCCATGACCCTGCATTCACTATATCTGGTCTCCCATGACCCCGCATTCACTATATCTGGTCTCCCCGGACCCCGCATTCACTGTATCCGGTCTCCCAGGACCCCGCATTCACTGTATCTGGTCTCCCCAGACCCCGCATTCACTGTATCTGATCTCCCCGGACCCCGCATTTACTGTATCTGGTCTCCCAGGACCCAGCATTCACTGTATCCGGTCTCCCCGGACCCCGCATTCACTATATCTGGTCTCCCCGGACCCGCATTCACTATATCTGGTCTCCCCGGACCCCGCATTCACTATATCTGGTCTCCCAGGACCCCGCATTCACTATATCTGATCTCCCAGGACCCTGCATTCAGTATATCTGGTCTCCCAGGACCCTGCATTCACTATATCTGATCTCCCAGGACCCTGCATTCAGTATATCTGGTCTCCCAGGACCCTGCATTCACTATATCTGGTCTCCCAGGACCCTGCATTCACTATATCTGATCTCCCAGGACCCTGCATTCAGTATATCTGGTCTCCCAGGACCCTGCATTCACTATATCTGGTCTCCCAGGACCCTGCATTCACTATATCTGATCTCCCAGGACCCTGCATTCACTATATCTGGTCTCCCCGGACCCTGCACTCACTATGTCTGGTCTCCCGGGACCCCGCATTCACTATATCTGGTCTCCCCGGACAATGCATTCATTATATCTGATCTCCCAGGACCCTGCATTCAGTATATCTGGTCTCCCAGGACCCTGCATTCACTATATGTGAATGAAAAACGGCCGACCAATTAACCCACTAACGGTGCAAAAATTGGCCGATTTTTTTTTCCGACCTGGCTATGGCCTGCATTAGTCCTTCAGTGGCTGAAATCCCTTCGGGCCCATTTACACTTGCTGTAACTTTCCCATTCCTGCATTGCATGGTAACTTGTATAACATGTATTACTGCAATTGGCTGCCATTCTTTTTTGCACCCCAGCTGCGTTGTAGTGCACCATTGTGGTTAAAACAACAGGGTCAATTTTTTGCCACATTTAGAGCTTGTTAACACGAGCATCCAGGGGTCAGTAAAACCAAGTGGTTAAGCTGTGGTTTTACCGACCCCTATCTGCCCGCCTGAACACGGACATGCAGCTTTTCAGGACCATGAGTGTGACAATTGCTCTGCAACTGTGTGCAATGCATGCAACTGTAGTGAGGTGGTGTGGCATTTACAGGGTTAAATCAGGTAGCGGGGAGGCAACAGAACACCTCCTCTCTACCCTTCAAATGCCTTCTGATCACTCTTCAGAGGGCACCACACGCGTGAAGGAGACCTTAGGGTGCATTGACAGCTCAGTCATTTTCAAGGCACTGCTTCAACCCAACGTGTCACATAACACATGTTAACGCACCGCAGAGAAGTGAATGGGCCCTTCATGTCGCTTTTCCTTCAGTATCATCTGAGATACAGATGAATAATTCCATTGAGCTGCAGAAGGTCCAGGCTGTGACCCCCACGCTGTATAGTGTAATATGCTGCAATGGAGGGAGGGCTCAGCATCTGTAGGACGTCCTGTAGGTTTTCGTGTTACCGCCCCCCTATTCTTCGAGGGTAACACGAAGACGTCTAGAAAGTTCTGTACATTAAAGACGTGCTTCAGGTGTTCACACAAACAGGGAGCTCCTCCATAGGGCACTGTACACCATAGGACATGGCAAGGCCAAAGACCACGTGGGAGGTTTAGAGGGATTCAAATGAAATCACCAACAATTGGAAGATTGTGAGACCAATAAGGGGCCCCTACACACACAGCAATTCATATTGAATGCATTAGTGGGATAGGGTGGCTTTTATTTGCATTAATGTAATGCATGTGAATAGTAAAGTGTGATGGGGCCCAACAAGCTGAGAATCAATGTGGTCCATGTAGACTGTTCCTCACAGGGGCGGACTGACCATTTGGAAACTCAGGCACTGCCCGAGGGCCCGGGGTCAGTAAGGGGCCCCATGAGATGCCCCTGGTACCTTTTCGTAGGCTTTTTTGTATGTGGTTTGAGTGTGGGCGAGGACACAGGGGCCCGATGATCCCCTATTGCCCGGGGGCCCCATGAGTTGTCAGTCCGCCCCTGGTTCCTCATGCTCAGGTCTGTGCTTCCATTATTTATTTCAGGTACTTCTATAGCGCCATCAATATACACAGCGCTTTACATATATATTGTACATTCCCATCAGTCCCTGACCCTCAAGGGGCATACAATCTAAGGTCCCCATACATACAGATACTAGGGCCGATTTAGACAGAAGCCAATGAATCTGCCAGCATGTCTTTGGAGTGTGGGAGAAAACAGGAGTACCTGGAGGAAACCCATGCAGGCAGAACATGCAAACTCCATGCAGGTGGTGCTGTGGTTGGGATTCGAACCAACGACCCTAGTACTGCCAGGTGGAAGTGCTAACCATTTAACTACTGTGCTGCCCAATTACCATTGTGGCTTTGCCTGCTTGTTGCACTGACTGCACTGACTCACTTTGGAAAGGCGCAGCATACACTAATGTTCACATTATCACGTAGTGGGGACGACCCAGGGGCGGACTGACAACTCATGGGGCCCCCGGGCAATAGGGGATCATGGGGCCCCTGTGTCCTTGCCCAAACTCAAAAAAGCCTATGAAAAAGGTACCAGGGGCATCTCATGGTGCCCCCTACTGACCCCGGGCCCTCGGGCAGTGCCCGTGTTTCTAAATGGTCAGTCCGCCCTTGGGACGAGCATTCCCGCTATGTGATTCTGACAGGTGATTGTCACGCGATTCTGTGTGTTGCATCAAGCAGCCCATTCCCTTGAATGGGCTGCCGTCTGTGTGTTTGTCACCCGAAAAGAAGTTCATGCTCCTTTTCAGGCAACAAGCTTCATGCGATCTTGAAAGGCAGATTGCTATGATTTTGCGTGTGATCCTGCCATGGCAGCGTTGAGTCATGTTTGGGGTGCCTTTCAAAGATAATGGCACCCAAACATGCATAGTGCGTTCTGCTCACAATCCCAAATCTTGAGCTATAAAAGGGGCCCTAGGTCTCTTTAAGGGCCAGTTCACACCACATGCAGTCCAGTGTGGTTTTTTTTCTGCATCAAAAACGCATTGATAGTAGGTTACATAGTTTCCAATGGCATAGTTCACACCAGTGTGGTTAGTTCCAGTGCATTCCAGTTCCAGAAAAGTAGAACAAGCTGCATTTTTTTCTGCACTGAACTGTACTGGAACGCAGTAAAATGCACAAAAAATGCACCAGAATGCACATGTCCTTATTTAAATTGAAGAAAAAGAGGGGAATAAATTATTATTATACAGGATTTATATAGGGCCAACAGTTTGCTCAGCGCTTTACAATATAACGGGAGACAATACAGCAACAATACAGTTCAATACAAGAGGGTTAGGAGGGCCTGATCCTTGGAGCTTACAGTGAACCGGAACGCATCAAAAATGCACACGTCAAAAAACGTGCATACAGAAATGCATCCGGAACCAGGGGTGGACTGACAACTCATGGAGCCCCCGGGCAATAGGGGATCATGGGGCCCCTGTGTCCTTGCCCTAACTCAAAAAAGCCTATGAAAAAGGTACCAGGGGCATTTCATGGGGCCCCCTACTGACCCCGGGCCCTCAGGAAGTGCCCGAGTTTCCAAATGGTCAGTCCGCCCCAGTCTGGAACGCATCTGGACTTCATTTCTATGGCGTGAACCGGCCCTCAGATGGGTGGTTGTGAGGGCAGTAAAAACAGGCAGGTGAATGGCAATTTTACCCCCCCAGCTGCCCACCTGAATTAGCATGATAAAGCTGGACGAGGCTGGACGCAATGCATTGCAGCCATGGCATTTTTACTGCAGGATGCAGAGTTTGACAGGCTGTACTGCCTGTTAAACTCACCCACTGAGTACGATGGGGCCAAGCCACAACTGTGAGTGACATTACAGGGTTAAATCAGGCTCTGAGGAGTTTATATTATCAAAAGCCTTCTGAAAAGCAATCCAGACATGTATCTTTCTTTAGAGGGCGTCACAGTCCACCGCAAGTGTGAAATAGTCCTACCCAACAACAAAAATGTAATATATTGCAGGCGATCCAAGAATTGCATCTAGTTGAGTCCCTAGATGTGGGAGCTGAATTCTTTTTCTTTTTTCAGGCTTTGCTTTTCTTTATTTTATTATTATTATTATTATTTTTTATTATTATTATTATACAGGATTTATATGGCGCCAACAGTTTGCTCAGCGCTTTACAATATAAAGGGAGACAATACAGCAACAATACAGTTCAATACAAGAGGTACTTGGAGCTTACAATCTATTTTCATGCCAGTAACACACTTCCTGTCCTAGGGTGACAACGCTCACTGTACTGTATCTATGGGAAATCAACGTTGTCACCCTAGGACAGGAAGTTTGTCAGGTCCATAGAACAGATTTTGCATGTTAACCCCTTTCTGCCGACGTCACACAAATATGCCGTGGGGCCGCATATTTGCGTACCTGTCTTTGTGCTGGGAGCGCGCCACTCGGCGCGCTCCCAGCACTGAGACCGCGGTGTCACTGAAAGCACCGGGTCCCGTTCTAACGATCGGGTCCCGGGACTCCTGGTCTCGGGTCACATGAACTCTGTGATGGCCTCCGATTGGCTATCACAGTGATCAGTCACTGTACAGCCCGGCCCCCTTGTTTTTTTCTCTCTCTATGAATGGAGAAGAGAGATACATTGTATCCCTATAACTCCTGGCATAGAGAGAAAGAAAAATGTTTATAAAAAATAAAGAGAAGATAAATAAATATTAAAAAATAAAATAAAAAATAAAGAAAAATACCTAGATCAAGGTTTAATCTAGTTCAGTGCCAGGGTTAGTGTTTAGGTCAAGGTCAAAGGTCAGGATTTAAAAAAAATTGGTATCAGTGTCAGTTAGTGCTAATGTCAGTGTCAGTGTCAGTGTGTTTTAGGTAAAAAAAAAAGACAAAAACAAAATGCGCACTATTGTTTCTGGGCTGTACTACGGGTACAAACAACAAATAACATACACATATATGGTATCGCTGCGATCATCAAGAGCTGGAGAATTTATTTTGGGTTGTTCTTTGGTGGTAGGTTATGGTAGTAACAAGAAACACACAGCTAAATAAAAAAAAGGATTTTTTTTTACTATTTTGGGCCAGTTTTCCTTTGATAATAAAAAAAAAAAATCAGGAGATATCTAATACCATTTACCACCAAATGAAAGCCCAATTTGTCCTGAAAAAAAAACCGGTATAATCCACCTGCATGTACAAAGTAGTTGTGATGATATGTACGGTTTTACTAACGCGTCAACATTGCAAAATTGTGCTTAGGCATTTAGATTTGTTTTACCCTTAGGCGTGAAGGGGTTAAAGAATTTCTTTGCAAGGAATTGTTTCTTTTTTTTTAATTATTTTTTATTAGAGCAAATCTTTATGACCTGCCCGCTGTATCTATCTGTTGACAATAGAAATCTGTGCAATCGATTTATCGTTGAATTGCTCGATGTGACATCTAGTCTGCAGGCTGTGAGGCCCATTCTCTGCGTCTCTCATATAACAATCCAGATACAAGTCTCCATTGTCAGGAAAGGAATGTCAAGGGTTGTCTCAAGCAGCTGAGGGGCTGGAATCACGGGAGGAGGGCTGAAGACTGCAGAGGGCGAAGGGAGGGAGGGGGCATCAAAGTCCCTCATTTAAATAAAGTTTTCCAAACTTCCAGAACTTTCCTCTGCAGGGTATATAGGCCGGGCTGTTGGATCAGCAGGGCATAGACACGCAGGCAAAGAGGAGGACAGCTCAGGAGAGGCACGGCTCCATAACTTCCACTATTGAGGTATGTCACCTATTCTATATCCATCCTTATTGGGAAGGGAGGACGAGGCTGTGAATACAGTATAAATCTGGAATCCAGCGCTCGATCCATGCGGAATAATTGCTGCATCAGCTGGATTGTGCTTGGCTTCCATTGCACAAATCCAGACATTTCAGAAATTTAGTGCCATCAGGCCATTTAATTCTCGTTGTACATTGCACTATACATTGCTCTTTGCATGGGTGGTCTGTATGTTATAAATTGGCCGTGCATGTGTGCTGTCACATTCTGCATGCCACTTCCAAGTCGGGCAAATGGGGAGGATTGAAGACAGAGCTGAGGATCTAGTTACCAAATCAATTCACCCCAAAAAAGACAAGTAGCAAAGACTGGACTTTAAATGTGTCCCTAACTAGTCTGAGTCAGGGGCGGACTGACCATTATGGAAACTCGGGCACTGCCCGAGAGCCCGGGGTCAGTAGGGGGCCCCATGAGATGCCCCTGGTACCATTTTCATAGGCTTTTTGAGTTGGGACAAGGACACAGGGGCCCCATGATCCCCTATTGCCCGGGGGCCCCATGAGTTGTCAGTCCACCCCTGGTCTGAGTCCCAATCTTTGCTAAAATCTACCTGTCTTTTTGGGGTGAATTGTTCTGGAAAAGAGCTGATGATCTACCTTGGGAAACATTTGACATAAAAATTGTATGAAAAAAACTTTCAAGCATGGTGACGAGGGAGGTGGCCCATAGAATCACATACAATCAGACATGACCAAACAGATATATACATACTTACATGAATGTTATATGATGCTACTGCTAAGAGCGTGTATTTTGCAAACCTGTGGTTGCATTATCGCTAGTCAAAGGCTTCACTGGGCAGTGCTACATATACCCAGGGGCGGACTGACCATTTGGAAACTCGGGCACTGCCCGGGGTCAGTAGGGGGCCCCATGAGATGCCCCTGATACCTTTTTCATAGGCTTTTTTGAGCTTGGGCAAGGTCACAGGGGCCCCATGATCCCCTATTGCCCGGGGGCCCCATGAGTTGTCAGTCCGCCCCTGCTTATACTGTACATTTATAATCCAATACTATAGTTGGAAACATTTTGGGAAGAATCAAAACTTCCCTGCTATTGAGGAAATGGCGATGCCCTTCGCCACTAACATTTATAGGTAAAGTTGATCCAGGGAATATCCGATTGCCTCTCGGGGGATCAGGAAGGAATTTTTTCCCCTGTAGGAGCAAATTGGATCATGCTTTGCTGTTTTTTTTTTTGCCTTCCTCTGGATCAACTGTGGGTATAGGATTATAACTTTTTTTTTTTTCTAATGGTTGAACTGGATGGTCTTTTGTCTTTGTTTTTGTTTTTCAGCCAAACTAACTATGTAACTATGTAGCTGTGCCAGGAGCAATGATGGTGCAATAATGTACTGAGACCAAATGTAATCTTCCAAATAGCAAATGGTTCCGCTTGATTGCCATAGGATGATCCATATTGTGCCGAATAATCATGTTTCCTTTAGAGGAAAACAGGATGAGGAACGCAATAACAAACAAAAAGGGTTAACTGCATCAGACAGGAGATGGCTGTTTTGCTTTGTGTTTTGTCTTTTGTTCAGAGTCATACTACACATCCTCTTTCTTGTTATGCTCTATGAAATTCCATGACATCAGAGACATCAGGGGCTGTGCTGGATGGGACAATACTGGGATACATTATAGCTAGAATTGGATAAACACATAGAGAGCATTCAGACTATGCCACATCAGCAACCCATCCCCACCCAAATCTGCCCCCCACCCAATTTCTGCCAGCACTAACGCTATCCTACCCCTAAGGGCAGTGCCATTAAGAACCACAAGAAGGATCTCATTGACATACAACAGTTCTTCTACATCTGCTGGTGCTCAATTGTGTTCTATGGGAATCTGCTTCATTTGTCTGTTTCTTTCAGAATGAAAATTGCAAAAGTTGACCTCACTATGAATCTCTATAAAGGTATCTCCAATCCACATTCTCATCTCTTTCTCAGTACTGGGTGTGATCTCAAGCTGCTCTGAGCTTGGAGAACAGTAGTCAATCATAAATGAAGGTCATTTGAAAATAGTTCATGCAGCTTATCCAAACCCATTTAAAGGGTCAATTAGTTTTCTTTTTGCAGGATACAAGCAGAAGATCCTTGCATATGTCCCCTATTGCTTATGCATGGGGGGGTGGTATTTCACTTGAGATGGGGGAAGCGAGATGAGATGCGCAGAGTTGGTGACATTGTCAGCAGAATAGCTGGTTGGTGGGAGTTTAGAGTGGGGGTGCGAGTAGATGTTGCTCTTTCATTTTTCAAGTGGGAAACACCTTCTAAATCCATTCAAAACTGATGTTTTATTTGCTATTATTATTATTAATAACAAAAAATGAACGGTGTACCCTTTAAATAATTCCCCAATTGCACCTAAACACTTTTCACCCCAAAAAGTGTATCATCCAAATATATATATAAAGTGCTAATATACTAAATAACACTAATAAATAAATAAATAAATACTACTGTCCAAAAATTGTATTGTCCACAATAAAAAATAAAATCAAATAAAATAAACAGAATAGACAAAAATCCTCCAGAAAGACAGTCTGCAAAAAGGCTTCCAGCCGAATGTAGGTCCAGTGATTATGGAGATCGAGCCTCAAAAAAAGAGAGAACTCCAAAAAAAGAGATCGAACCTCAAAAAAAGAGAGATCACATTATGTGAGTTCTCTCTTTTTTTGAGGTTCGATCTCCATAATCACTGGATCTACATTTGGCTGGAAGCCTTTTTGCGGACTGTCTTTCTGGAGGATTTTTGTCTATTCTGTTTATTTTATTTGATTTGATTTTTTATTGTGGACAATATAATTTTTGGACAGTAGTATTTATTTATTTATTTATTAGTGTTATTTAGTATATTAGCACTTTATATATATATTATTATTATTATACAGGATTATATATAGTGCCAACAGTTTGCGCAGCGCTTTACAATATAAGGGAGACAGTACAATTACAATACATTTCAGTACAGAAGGAATAGGAGGGCCCTGCTCGTGGAGCGTACAATCTAAAGGAAGGGGGAGGTGATACAAAAGGTGATAGCTGCGGCGGATGATCTGGTGGAGGTGATTCAAGTACAGTTCTTAGGTGGAGGTGGAGTAGGCTTCCCTGAAGAAATTAGTTTTCAAAGATCGCCTAAAGGCAGACAGGGTGGGGGCTGACCGGACATACTGTGGTAGGGAGTTCCAGAGGATGGGAGACGCTCTGGAGAAGTCCTGGAGGCGAGTGTGGGAGGAGGTGATGAGGGATCTAGAGAGGAAGATATCATGGGAGGAGCGGAGTGGGCGATTTGGGCGGTATCTGTTGACGAGGTCGGTGATGTAGCTAGGGGCAGTGTTGTGGATGGCTTTTTAAGCTGTGGTTAGTATTTTGAATTTTATACATTGGGCTATTGGAAGCCAGTGAAGGGATTGGCAGAGAGGGGCAGCAGTCACTGATTGGTTGGTAAGGTGTATGAGTCTGGCAGCAGCATTCATAATAGACTGAAGGGGGGATAGCCTGTGTAACGGTAGACCAGTGAGGAGGGAGTTGCAGTAATTGAGGCAGGATATAACTAAGGCGTGGATAGGTTGTTTTGTGGTGTCATTGGTCAGGAAGGGGCGGATTTTGGAAATGTTCCGGAGGTTGAGGAGGCAGGATTTAGCCAGTGATTGGATGTGGGGCCCAAAGGAGAGGTCAGAGTCTAGGATTACGCCGAGTACCCTTGCATGAGGGGAAGGATCAATGTGCTGTTGATCTTAATGGTAAAGTCATGAGTGGGGGATCGGGGGGAGGTAATATTACAAGCTCAGTTTTTGAAATATTGAGTTTAAGGTAGTGATGTGACATCCATGCCGATATGTCGCTTAGTAGATTTGTGATACGTGAGGAGATTGAGGGGGTGAGCTGGGGAGTGGAGAGATAGATCTGGGTGTCATCAGCATAGAGGTGGTATTTGCTATGCCATGTCCTGTCTCCAGCATGAAGATCATTGCTTCTAAATTCTATGTCCTGTCTATGACTTAAAATTAGTTTTGGATGGGTTTTCTTTTATTGCAAAAGTTGGCACAGAGCATAGATCGAGTGACTCAGAAGCTAGATTTAGTTACTGACTGTGAAACTATAGCCCCAGGCTGTTTAATTTAGCTGACATGCAGGGTGGGGCAGCGTCAGTTAAGTTCGATGGCCTATTAAGTTCTTAACTTCATTTCATGTTTGTAATAGTGGGGAGAGTGTTTAAATGTACAACATTCAAGTAAGTTACAAATAGGATTTTTTTTACTACCTCTATTCAGTTTTGGGCCAAAATGTCTTTGACCAACGTTAGTTTTGCATGATTGCTCTTTTTGTAATTCATTGACTAATTGTTTGTGAATTCCAATCTAAATCCGGTTTGCAGGTTTAAATTCACTCCACCTCCAAGGCAGGGAAGAGAATGGGTGTGTCTTCACCAGAAGAATATGTGATGTATTAATGTAATACCAAGACAAACTAGCAACAAAGTTAAAATAAATGTATACATTTTAAAAGTTTTACGTGTTTTTAGTTTTATTTTTATTCAACTACAATAGCATTTTTGACTTTTAGATATGTGGAAAGTTATATCGTTGGCTATTGTATTTTATTTTATTTTTTTTCAGGTTTTTTGGGTTCTGCGCATATTTTTTGCTTTTAATTTCAACCTGAAATAAACAATTATAAAAATAAAAAGCCAAGATTAAACACAAGTAAAAAGCATACAAAAAAAACAAAGCAAGACAAAGAGCTTGCATTATGTTTAAGCTTTCATGGATTCATTTTATTCTCATCTGACCTCCAATATTTTCATGGTAATGGGCCAAGGAAAATATGTCATTATATGTGAAAGTATTTTCATCCTAACACAAGCATCCTTAACTTTTGAATGTTTTTCTCTTCTTTTTCAGAGCTGCATCACTACTATCTACAATTAAGAGCACCATGTGGATGATGAAATTCTTGGCTCTTGGCCTCCTGCTTGCTGTGGATGCAGCAGTAGATAAGAAAGCTGCCAAGAAAGCAGCCAAAGAGGCTCCTGCAGAGAAGAAGATCAGTGAACATGCCAGCACCATTGCTGACCGAAGTGCTAACCTGGCATTCAACCTCTATCATACCATGGCCAAGGACAAAAATATAGAGAACATCCTGCTTTCACCAGTTGTGGTGGCTTCTTCTCTTGGTCTAGTGAACCTTGCTGGTAAAGCTAGCACTGCCGCCCAGGCCAAGGCAGTCCTTAGCGTTGACAAGCTGAGTGATGAGCTTGTTCATGCTGGCCTGGCTGAGCTCCTCAACGAAGTTAGCAATTCCACTGCCCGTAATGTCACCTGGAAAATTGGAAATCGTCTCTATGGCCCAAGCTCCATCAGCTTCTCTGACGACTTTGTGAAGAACAGCAAAAAGCACTATAACTACGACCACTCCAAGATTAATTTCCGAGACAAGAGAAGTGCCCTTAAGTCTATCAATGAGTGGGCCACTCAGACTACCGATGGCAAGCTCCCTGAGGTGACCAGTGAAATGCAGAAGACTGATGGAGCCCTCATTGTCAACGCCATGTTCTTCAAGCGTAAGTATTCAAGGCAAATAGGCTAAATTTGTCTAATGAAATTCTCTATTTAGAATGTCCATGATAATTCTCTGTTTAGAATTCTTATGATAATTCTCTATTTAGAATATTCATGATAATTAAAGCTTTGTTTTTATTCTGTAGCTCACTGGGATGAGAAGTTCCACCACAAGATGGTTGACAACCGTGGCTTCATGGTGACTAGCTCTTTCACCGTGGCTGTCCCCATGATGCACCGCACAGGTATGTTAAACTAAAAATCATGATGACAACTTAAGTGAAACCTCAATAACAATTATTCCTTTTGAGATACTATGATATCTGAATGTAAGACTTTAGATCCCAGAAGTTTAAACCCAGTTCCATTTTTTAAAATGTATTTATTGCGGGGTAATCTTTAGAAACTCAGATTTTAAGGATATCTATGACTTCACTGTGAGTGAAATCACTTAGACAAGAAAAGAAGGAGTACAGAAAAAAGGGGACACAATAATAAAAGATAATGGATTCTAACCCTTATTCATGTTTTCCAAAACTAAAAAAATGCTGGCTGGACTTTGCCTTTAGGAACATTCTAATATTTTTGGATATTTCTTATTAATAATTCAGAGAGGCTTTCTGGTTGTTTTGGGGGCCACAACCTATTGCAACATATATATGCTCTTAGTTTCTGTGAATAGGGCATAACCATGGATGTTATCCATTTTATTAATATATACAGCATATGTTAATATAGAGTTCCTGGAGCATTTTTAATGTGTTTGACAAGCATGAAACATATCCTATAGTTACCATCTCTTGTGACTTTGCCTTTAGGTCTGTACAATTACTATGAGGATGAGACTCACAGCCTTCAAATCCTAGAGATGCCCTTGGCCCACAAGCTGTCCAGCATGATCATTATTATGCCTTACCATGTGGAGCCCATGGAGAGAGTGGAGAAACTCCTGACCAGAGAACAGGTCAAAAACTGGCTTGGGAAGATGCAAAAGAGAGCAGTTGCAGTATCCCTGCCCAAAGTCAGCCTGGAAGTCAGCCATGACCTTCAGGTAAGTTCAACTTTATGATTCATCAGGATTCAAACCAAACGTTTAGCTTTACCGTTGCATTTTTCAAACTCAACCATTTATCGAATCGATTTTTTGTTTGCCTTCCTCTGGATCAATTGTGGGTATACCTTTTCTTTTTTTTAATGGTTGAACTGGATGGACTTTTGTCTTTTTCCAGACAGACTAACTATGAGACTATGATGCCATATCATTAAACCAACCAAAAGGCCCAACCACCACTTCATTTGTATCAGTTCATGCAACCCCACCCAGAATACCCTTTATGGAATTCACACTAAACAATATTAGTGCAGGGTAAAAAAAAAACGCAAACATTCATTTATACCATCTGATATGTTGCATGCATCTCCATCATTCTATGTTATCAGATACAGTTGCAAGAAAAAGTATGTGAACCCCTTGGGATTACGTGGAGTTTTGCATGAATTGGGCATAAAATGTGCTCTGAACGTCATCTAAGTCACAACAATAGAAGAACACAGTCTGCTGAACATAATACTACACAAACATTAGATGTTGCCATGGTTTAATTGCACATAACATGTAAACATTCACAGTGCAGGGAGGAAAAAGTATGTGAACCTTTGGACTTAATAACTGGTTGACCCTCCTTTGGCAGCAATAACCTCAACCAAACGTTTCCTGTAGTTGCAGATCGGACCTGCACAACGATCTGGAGTCATTTTGGACCACTCCTGTTCACAAAACTGTTTCAGTGTAGCAATATTCTTGGGATGTCTGGTGTGAATCGCTCTCTTAAGGTCATGCCACAGCATTTCAATTGGGTTGAGGTCAGGACTCTGACTGGGCCACTCCAGAAGGCGTATTCTGTGCTGTTGCAGCCATTGTTTTGTTGAATTACTTGTATGCTTTGGGTCATTGTCCTGTTGCATCACCCATCCTCTGCGGAGCTTCAGTTGGCGGACAGATGGTCGTATGTTTTCCTGCAAAATGTCTTGATAAACTCTGGAATTAATTTTCCCATCAATGACAATAATCCGTCCAGGCCCTGAGGCAGTAAAGCAGCCCCAAACCATGATGCTCCCTCCGCCATGTTTTACAGTGGGGATGAGGTTTTGATGTTGGTGTGCTGTGCCTTTTTTTCTCCACACATAGTGTTGTGTGTTCTTCCCAAACAACTGAATCTTGGTTTCATCTGTCCACAGTATATTTTGCCAGTAGTGCTGTGGAACATCCAGGTGCTCTTTTGCAAACTTCAAACGGGCTGCAATATTCTTTTTGTACAGCAATGGCTTCCTCCGTGGTGTCCTCCCATGTACTCCATTCTTCTTTAATGTTTTCCTTATTGTAGATGTGTCAACAAAAATGTTAGCATGTGCCAGAGATTTCTGTAGGTCTTTAGCTGACACTCTGGGATTCTTCTTTACCTCATGCAGCATTCTGCGCTGTGCTCTTGCAGTCATTTTTACAGGACGACCATGACTAGGGAGAGTAGCAACAGTGCTAAACTTTCTCCATTTGTAGACAGTCTGTCTTACCGTGGACACATGAACATCAAGGCTTTTGGAGATACTTTTGTAACCCTTTCCAGCTTCATGCAAGTCAACAATTCTTGATCGTAGGTCTTCTGAGAGCTCTTTTCTGCGAGGCATGGTTCACATTAGACAGTGCTTCTTGAAACCAGTAAACCCAAAACAGGTGTGTGTTTTTTAAGGGCAGGACAGCTGTCAGCAACACATCCAATATCATCACACTGATTGGAGTCAAGGTTGGCTCACTCCTGGCTCCAATTAGCTCTGGGAGAAGTCATTAAGCTAGGATGTCACATACTTTTTCCTCCCTGCACTGTGAATGTTTACATGTTATGTGCAATTAAACCATGGCAACATCTAATGTTTGTGTAGTATTATGTTCAGCAGACTGTGTTCTTCTATTGTTGTGACATAGATGACGTTCAGAGCACATTTTATGCCCAATTCATGCAAAACTCCACGTAATCCCAAGGGGTTCACATACTTTTTCTTGCAACTGTATCTTCCATTAACCAGTCATTTTTAGGGTATCCTTACCAATGATTTAACTCGACTCCAACAGCCTCAGCCAAACTATTCTTTTTTGCAACTTGCACAACTAGTCTTTAGTCCATTACATCAGTTCAAGTTTTCAATTTCACCTTACACGTTATGTTTGAAAAAATAACCTCTAAAATGTTACATGTTCCACGAGACTACTTTGGTAGCTGTAATTTCCATCATTTCAGTCAGTCAAGGCAACCATCCAACTCCAACAATCCATATGATAAAAATGATGTCTTATCACTAAGATTCAAGAAGTCTTTATATACAAAAGTGTAACCTATCCATAAACCAATACACAGAAAAGATGTACATACAGTGGGGAAAATAATTATTTGATCCCCTGCAGATTTTGTAAGTTTCCCCACTTACAAAGAAATGAAGGGTCTATAATTTTTATCAATCAAAAATCCAGAAAAACACATGATAAAATGTAAAATTGAGTTGAAGTTCGGTGAGTAAAATAAGTATTTGATCCCCCACCAACCAACAATAATTCTGGCTCCCACAGACTGGCTATGTGCTCATGTGGTAAACAGATTAGTCCTGTCAATTTAGGAAGGTGCTGCTAATGACAACTCGTTATGTGTATAAAAGGCATCTGTCCACAAAATCTCTTTCTTCCATTCAAACCTCACCATCACCATGGGCAAGACCAAAGAGCTGTCAAAGGACATCAGGGACAATACTGTAGATCTGCACAAGGCTGGAATGGGCTACAAGACCATCAGCAAGAAGCTTGGTGAGAAGGAGACAACTGTTGGAGCGATTATTCGCAAATGGAATATATACAGTATAATACAAAATAACCATCAATCGCCCTCGATCTGGAGCTCCATGCAAGATTTCACCTCATGGGGTAAGGCTGATCATGAGAAAAGGGAGTGATTAGCCAAGAACTACACAGGAGGAGCTTGTGAAAGATCTCAAGGCACTTGGGAACACAGTCACCAAACAAACCATTGGTAACACAATACGCTGTCATGGATTGAAATCCTGCAGTGCCAGCAAGGTCCCCCTCCTCAAGAAGGCACATGTGCTGGCCCATCTGAAGTTTTTCCCATGAACGTCTAAATGATTCAGGGATGGATTGGGAGAAACTGCTGTGGTCATATGAGACCACAATTGAGCTCTTTGCCAGTAACTCTGCTTGTCGTGTTTGTAGGAAGAAAAATGGTGACTATGACCCCAAGAACACCATCCCTACACTCAAGCACAGAAATGGAAACATTATTCTTTGGGGCTGTTTCTCTGCTAAAGGTACAGGCTGACTTTGTGGGGCCAATGGGGCCATGTATTGTAAAATCTTGGATGAGAACCTTCTTCCCTCAGCCAGAACACTGAGGATGGGCTATGGATGGGTCTTCCAGCATGACAATGACCCAAAACATTCCGCCAAGGCAACAAAGGAGTGGCTCAAGAAGAAGCAGATTAAGAACATGGAGTTACCTAGCCAGTCTCCAAAATTTATGGAGGGAGCTGAACCTTTGAGTTGCCAGCAACAGCCAAGAAACCATAAGGATTTAGAGAAGATCTGTAAAGAAGAGTGGACCAAAGTCCTTCCTGAGATGTGTGCAAACCTGGTAACCAACTACAAGAAACATCTTACTTCTGTGCTTGCCAACAAGGGTTTCTCCACCAAGTACTAAGTCATGTTTTGCTTGGGGATCAAATACTTACTGTATTTTACTCACTGAACTGTAACTCAATTTATAACATTTGTATCGTGTTTTTTCTGGATTTTTGGTTGATATTCTGTCTCTATCATTAAAAATACACCTATGATAAAAATGATAGATCCTTCATTTCTTTGTAAGTGGGTGAACTTACAAAATCTGCAGGGGATCAAATAATTATTTTCCCCACTGTACATTTTAAAAGTTTCATATTGTACACAAGGCAGATTTGGCACAATCCATTTAAATGATTTGAGTTGCCAACATTTTGAGTGTGCCAATAGCAGTTTTAAATGAGTATTGTAAACTGTTTACACACTGCATATTAAGAATATCTGTTGAGCTCTTTGTGCTGAAAATGAATAAACTTGTTCTTTGACCAAACCTGAGCTATGGAAGCTGTGCCCACACAAAGCAAACGGGGGACAAAAGACTAGTCACCAGCAGCACAGAAGTGGCATCACCAAATCTCACTCCACATCTTGTTAGATTAGCAATCAGAGGCAGCAGTGCCTTAGATCAGGGGTCTCCAAACATTCTAAACAAAGGGCCAGTTTACTGTTCTTCAAACTTTGGGGGAGGGGGGAGAGGGGGGAGGTAGGACTGTGGTCTGTGGGAGGAACAGTGCACCATCATTGGCATCTGTGGAGGGGATAGTGCCTTGTTGTTGGTGTCAGTGAAGGAATAGTGCCTCATTGTTGGAATCATTGACGGAATAGTGCCCCATCATTGGTATTCATGAGAGGAATAGTGTCTTATCATTGGTATCAGTGAGAAGAATAATCCCCATTATTGGTATCAGTGAGAAGAATAGTGTCCCATCATTGCTATCAGTGGAAGGAATAGTGCCCCATCATTGGTGTCAGTGGGAGGAATAGTGTCCCATCATTGGTATCAGTGTAAGGAATAGTGCCCCATCATTGGTATCAGTGGGAGGAATAGTGCCCCATCATTGGTGTCAGTGGAAGGAATAGTGCCCCATCATTGGTGACAGTGGAAGGAATAGTGCCCCATCATTGGTATTAGTGGAAGGAATAGTGTCCCATCATTGGTATCAGTGGGAGGAATAGTGCCCCCTCATTGGTATCAGTGAGAGGAATAGTGCCCCCTCATTGGTATCAGTGAGAGGAATAGTGCCCCATCATTGGTATCAGTGGGAGGAATAGTGCCCCATCATTGGTATTAGTGGAAGGAATAGTGTCCCATCATTGGTATCAGTGGGAGGAATAGTGCCCCCTCATTGGTATCAGTGAGATGAATAGTGCCCCCTCATTGGTATCAGTGAGAGGAATAGTGCCCCATCATTGGTATCAGTGGGAGGAATAGTGCCCCATCATTGGTATCAGTGGGAGGAATAGTGCCCCATCATTGGTATCAGTGGGAGGAATAGTGCTCCATCATTGGTATCAGTGGGAGGAATAGTGCCCCATCATTGGTGTCAGTGGGAGGAATGGTGCCCCATCATTTGTATCAGTGGGAGGAATAGTGCCCCATCATTGCTATCAGTGGGAGGAATAGTGCCCCATCATTGGTGTCAGTGGAAGGAATAGTGCCCCATCATTGGTGACAGTGGAAGGAATAGTACCTCATTGTTTGTATCAAGGAATAGTGTTCAATCGTTTATAATAGAAGGAGGAATTATGTCTTTGTTGGTGTCTATGAAAAGAATTGGTCCTCATCGTTGGTGTCAATGGGACAAATAGTGTCCTAAGGGCCAGATAAAGGTAAGCAAAGGGCTGAATGTAGCCCACGGGCCACAGCTTGGAGACCACTGCCTTAGATGATTGAACACTGCAGATATACAGAATAACTAGACACCATCACATACCAGTAATTACACTGCTTTTTTCAAGAGAAATTCAAGACAAAAAGGTACATTGGCATAATTAACATTTCTAGATGTTCCCTATAATAGAACAAACCTTCACTTTTTGAGTTCATGTCCACTTTTAAGACTGTTTTTATTTATTCCAGAAACACCTGGGTGAACTTGGTCTGACCGAAGCCATTGACAAAACCAAGGCTGACCTTTCCAAAATCTCCGGCAAGAAGGATCTCTACCTCGCCAGCCTATTCCATGCAGCTGCCCTGGAGTGGGACACCGAAGGAAATCCTTTCGATGCTGACATCTACGCTAAGGAAGTGCTTAGAACACCAAAACTCTTCTATGCTGACCACCCCTATGTCTTCCTGATCAAGGACAACAAGACGGACTCCATTCTTTTTATTGGTAGACTAGTCAGGCCAAAGGGTGACAAGATGCGAGATGAATTATAGTACCAAAAAGCAGTGGGGCGGTTAGGATAGTTGGGTTTGGTAGTTATAAATAAATTCTGATTTTTTAATGAAAGGAGGGCATAAAAGAACCAAAACACTAAATGTTGGCATTTGACATCTTGACCTGTTTGCAAAACAAGAACATTCCACCAAAGCAAAGACAGTTCTCCCGGAGGTTCCTCTACTGGACCTTTGGTTAGACATTAAACAACAACCATGGTGCTTAAAAACATACTGTAGTAGAGCTTTGAAGGCCTCACATCAGAGACTGAACTCTCCATTGAAATACTTATCATGTGAAACTTGAGTTCCACTATCTCGCTCTAACATGATGCTGTGGTCTTGTGGCCCTTTATATAGTTGTCAATCTTTTTGACTAAGCAGATTTTGGGACTTAATGTGAAGAAACATTTAGTATCAAAACACTTCTAGTTACTGTTTAAAACTTAAAAACCCAAATGTTAGCAGTTGTATATGGGGTCAAACTTCAGTCTCTTGTTCAATAATTATTTTGAATGGTTTGCTTTGGATGTCCTTTCCCATACAGAAAGCCGGTTCTTCTTTCCCCATTTCAGGGGATTTTGTCTTGTTTGTATTGCCCTCTTTCATGTGTCATGTAAGGGGTCAATGGGTAACTGATACCTATGCAATCACTCCTTGCACCAGGTGTGGTGCAGGTTGAATTTATAAGGATATGTGTGCTTGAGGGAGGGGGTGGGAAATGGGGATTTTGAATTACTTTCACCATGTGGATCCACAAAATCTTTACTTTGTAAAAGTTACAAACAGTTTGAATGTTCTGTGTGTGTGTTTTGCAATAAAGTTGTTGAAAAAAAAAAGCAGTATTTGTTATTTGAGTGGGGAAGGAGACGTTTTTGGGTTGGTAGTTGAAATGTTTGGTTCAACCAGTAAAATGTATTTGCTGTGTATAATATATATGAGCAGTACACTTTATAAAACAAGTCATTCAATATTCACACAATAACTCATGCAAGACTTACACATATTTGAAAATGTGCAAATCTTGGGTGAAAGTTTCACAAATCTTGAATGAAAACATTGTTAAATTGGCTCTAGTGAGTTTAATGTAATTGTATACTATTCTTAAAGGGGGGACCTAAAATTTGAGCCTATGTACACTGTGCAGGGGTCAGGTGAAGGTAATGTAGACAGTGCAGGAGTCGGGTGTGAGTAATGTACATAGTGCAGGGGCCAGGTGTAGGTAATGTACATAGTGCAGGGGTCGAGTGTGTGTATAATGTACATAGTGCAGGGGCCAGGTGCAGGTAATGTACATAGTGCAGGGGTCGAGTGTGTGTATAATGTACATAGTGCAGGGGTCAGGTGTAGGTAATATACATAGTGCAGGGGTCGAGTGTGTGTATAATGTACATAGTGCAGGGGCCAGGTGTAGGTAATGTACATAGTGCAGGGGCCAGGTGTAGGTAATGTACATAGTGCAGGGGTCGAGTGTGTGTATAATGTACATAGTGCAGGGGCCAGGTGTAGGTAATGTACATAGTGCAGGGGTCGAGTGTGTGTATAATGTACATAGTGCAGGGGTCAGGTGTAGGTAATATACATAGTGCAGGGGTCGAGTGTGTGTGTAATGTACATAGTGCAGGGGTCAGGTGTGTGTAATGTACATATTCCATGGGTCAGGTGTGGGTAATGTACATAGTGCAGGGGCCAGGTGTAGGTAATGTACACAGTGCAGGGGTCAGGTGTAGGTAATGTACATAGTGCAGGGGTCAGGTGTGTGTCAGGTACACATTGCAAGGGTCATAAGTGGGTAACACAGAGTGCAGGGGTCAGATTTATGTAATCTACATAGTGCAGAGGGCAAAGTGCGTAATGTACATAGTTCATGGGTCAGGTGTTGATAATGTACATAGTGCAAGGGTCAGGTAAGCATAATGTACATGGTGCAGAGGTCTGATGTATGCATAGTGCAAAGGTCAGGTGTGTGTAATGTACATACTCCATGGGTCAGGTGTGGATAATGTACAAATTGCAGGGGTCAGGTGTGCATAATGTACATGGGTCAGGGGTCAGGTTTATGTAATAAACAGTGCAGGGGTCAGATGTGTGTAAGGCACATAGTGCAAGGGTCAGAAGTGGGTAACACAGAGTGCAGAGGTCAGGTGTATGTAATGTACATACTGCAGGGGTCAGGTGTGTGTAAAATACAGTACATAGTGCAGGGGTCAGATTATGTAATGTACATAATGTAGGGGTCAGGTGTGTGTTTAATGTAAGTAGTGCAGCGGTCAGGTGTGTGTGTAATGGTCGGGACTTTCCTTGGCCTCTTAGTAATCCTTATATTCCTGGCATGCTGCAGGCTTTGACCACCATTACCATTCCCCCCCCCCCCCCACTCTCCACTCAATGGTCACCAAGTACCTAGGAAACAAACCAGAGCCCAGCAACTACCAAAATCACCTCTTGTGAGACTGTGGCCATGTCCCCCAGCTGACAGCCGTCCAGACAGACCAATCCTTCTCAGTACTGTGTTGCAAGATGCATCTATGCAGATGGTTCCAGTGGGGAGAAGGGTGTTGTGTGAGCCACCCACAGGCAGCCCATCTGCTAACTCCATGGGGCTGGTATGGAGGGACTGTAACCCTTTCAGCAGACCTGAACACATGGTATCTGGTTGCTACGAGTTATAGCACTTATCACTGCATTACTGTTCTTCCGTAGTGCTTCTATTTAGCATGCATTGGAATGTTCAGGAAAGAAGATATTCCAAACTGTCCATTCCAGCACACACTTGCTAGTCCCAACTAACCAAAAAAAAAAAGTCCCTATAAAGATAACGAGGCTTGTGGTTTCTTGAGATAAAGTTCTTGTCAGCTGCAGACTATTCTGCAACACATTGGGGGAGATTTACTAAAACTGGAGCACTCAGAATCTGGTGCAGCTCTGCATGGCAGCCAATCAGCTTCTAACCTCAGCTTGTTCAATTAAGCTTTGACACTAAAACCTGGAAGCTGATTGGTTTCTATGCAGAGCTGGACCAGATTTTGCACTCCAGTTTTAGTAAATAACCCCCATCGATCTCAAGATATTTGGCAACAAGGGTTAATGTAAAACTGCTGAAAGACTAGATATGAGGCCCTCCCTTTGTCCCATTTCCAAAACCAACAAGAACCATTCCAAGTCTACAGACATAGTGCTGCCATCTGCTGGAGAACCTGTATATTGCAGTCATCAAAACTGATACTTTTCTATCCACTTCTTTCTGTGAAGTGATCCAGCTGCCCCCTCCTCCCCATAATTCCTAACCCCTCCCATCTGTATGTAATAATACAGCTGAGAACTTTTCCCTGTATGGTGCTATGACTGGTCCTCTCCCCACCCCTCCCAGCCCCCCACCACTGTGTACACATAGCACAGGGGGCAGTGGCGGTGCAGGGGCCTCCTGGTGGAAGTAAAGCACATCGGCTGCAACTAAACACAATAGGCCCTAAAGAACAATTCCTGTACCTTCCTATAAAGAAAGTTAGAGGGTTAAACAATAAATAATTATAATAATATTTTTATTATTTTTATTAGTATTTTGTTTCATTTGTTATTTTTATTATTATTATATAGGATTTATATAGCAATAACAAATGAAATAAAGGTATTTAAACCACATTAGGTTCATCAGGTGATATGTAACATTGGTATGTATTATCAGTTAAGTAAACTGCATTCCTATACATAGAACAAACAGAAAAAAATCAAATACAACTGTTTTCTTGTACATATGAGTAGTAATGGGGGTTTTTTCCCACAATTTTAGGATATTTAGATAATGATCAGGACTGTTAAAAGGCAAATGCACTAAAAAAAAAGTGAACTTGTTTTAAAAGCTTGCATTTTTAAAGTGCAAATCAAGTCTACCTGGATGGCATTTAGTTAGCTAAATCCCTTATTTTCCTTGTAGTTAGCCACAGCCCCGTATTTCATAAACAATCTAAATTTTTTAAAATCCTGTGTTCATCCTTTTTCATCCTGTGTTTACATCTCATTTCTGCTTATATCCTGCCTCCTGTTTGCAGCTACTTCCAGCCATACAGCAATGGCGGTATGCCACTTCTCAGGTCCAGTTTTCCTGATGGCGACAACAGCATAGTACGACATATGGATCAGCACACGTCTTATAGTCTTCATTGATAGCCTGTGTGACAGGTTGATAAGGTTTACAATTTCAAATCCATATAACACCATTCCTACAGCAAAGCATGGAGGTGGGAATATCCTATTCTGGGGGTTTCTCTGCAGCAGGGACTGGAGTACTTGTTAGGGTAGAAGAGAAAATGGATGGAGCAAAATACAGTCAAATTCTTAAGGAAAATCTGCTTCCCTCTGCCAAAAAGTTGTCAGTTCCCCAATGTTCTTTTTGTGAATTGGTGCCCAAAACTGAACTGCATATTCCAGATGAGGTGTTACTAATGATTTGTACCGGGGTAATATGATATCTCTCTCTCTGGAGTCTATACCTCTTTTAATACAAGAGAGGATTTTGCTCGCTTTAGAAACCACAGCTTGGCATTGCATGCCATTATTAAGCTTGTGATCTACCAGAACTCCCAGATCCTTCTCCACCATTGATTCCCCCAGTTGTACCCCCCCCCCCCCAGTATGTATGATGCATGCAAATTCTTAGCCCCCAAGTGCATAACCTTACATTTATCAATATTAAACCTCATTTGCCACATAGTCCCCCAATTACACAGAGCATTGAGGTCGGCTTGTAAATTGGAGACATCCTGTAAGGACGTTATTCCACTGCACAGCTTGGTGTCATCTGCAAAGACTGAAATGGGATTTATAATCTCAGACCCTATATCGTTTACAGTTGCAAGAAAAAGTATGTGAACCCCTTGGGATTACGTGGAGTTTTGCATGAATTGGGCATAAAATGTGCTCTGAACGTCATCTAAGTCACAACAATAGAAGAACACAGTCTGCTGAACATAATACTACACAAACATTAGATGTTGCCATGGTTTAATTGCACATAACATGTAAACATTCACAGTGCAGGGAGGAAAAAGTATGTGAACCTTTGGACTTAATAACTGGTTGACCCTCCTTTTGGCAGCAATAACCTCAACCAAACGTTTCCTGTACTTGCAGATCGTACCTGCACAACGATCTGGAGTAATTTTGGACCACTCCTGTTCACAAAACTGTTTCAGTGTAGCAATATTCTTGGGATGTCTGGTGTGAATCGCTCTCTTAAGGTCATGCCACAGCATTTCAATCGGGTTGAGGTCAGGACTCTGACTGGGCCATTCCAGAAGGCGTATTCTGTGCTGTTGCAGCCATTGTTTTGTTGAATTACTTGTATGCACACAGACGGTCAATCACGGTTCGCCTGGAGTGTCTGCAGGTCTTTTGCCTTTGGCTCTGACACCACTTCCACGGGCCAACTCCATGGTAGCCATAAGCCACTGGCACCTGGTACTTTGTGCCTTGCATGCCTTTCTCCAAACTCAGGGATGGTAGGACCAGAACTACAAGGGAAGTACTCTGGCCACTTCGGCCTCCAATAAAAGTACTTGACAGAGGATTAGTGTTAAAGTTATAAGGAATGTTAATGTTGGGTTATAAAATGGGCTAGTGTTGAGGCTATAAAGATGCTTAATGTTGGGTTATAAAATGGCTAGTGTTGAGGCTATAAAGATGCTTAATGTTGGGTTATAAAATGGGCTAGTGTTGAGGCTATAAAGATGCTTAATGTTGGGTTATAGGTAGGGTTAGTGTTGGGCTTATAAGGGTGGTTATGTTAGGTTATAAGAGGGGATTAGTGTTGGGGTTAAAAGCAATAGCAATGTTGGGTTTTAAAGACGGTTGGGGTTGAGTTATAAGGAAGGTTATTATTGGGTAATAAGGAGAGCTAGTGTTAAGGTTATAAGGATGGTTGATGTTGGCGTTTATGGAGGGATAATGTTAGGGCTATAGGAAGGGTTAATGCTGGGATTATAAGGATGGTTAATACTGGGTTTAAAAGGAGGGTTAATGTTGGGTTTTAAGGAGGGTTAATGCTGGGATTATAAGGAGGATTAATACTGGGATTATAAAGAGGGTTAATGTTGTATCATAAGGAAGGTTAGTGTTGGGGTTATAAAGAGGGTTCATGTTGGGTTATAAGAAGGGTTAGTGTTGGATTATAAGAAGGGTTAATGTTGGGTTTTATGGGGGTTAATGCTGAGATTATAAAGGAAGGTTAGTGTTGGGATTATAAAGAGGGTTAATGCTGGGATTATAAAGAGGGTTAATGCTGGGATTATAAAGCAGGTTAGTGTTGGGGTTCTAAGGAGAGTTATTGTTGGATTATAAGGAAGGTTAGTGTTGGGGTTATAAGGATGGTTAGTGTTGAGGTTAAAAGTAGGGTTAA
This sequence comes from Staurois parvus, assembly GCF_062004578.1. Taxonomy (NCBI): domain Eukaryota; kingdom Metazoa; phylum Chordata; class Amphibia; order Anura; family Ranidae; genus Staurois; species Staurois parvus. Next base: position 3,123,601 of record NW_028317992.1, read on the forward strand.
TGTTGGGTTATAAGAAGGGTTAGTGTTGGATTATAAGGAGGGTTAATGTTGAGGTTATGAGGGCTAATGTTGGGTTTTAAGGAGGGTTAATGCTGGGATTATAAGGAGGGATAATGTTGGGGTTCTAAAGAGGGTTAATGTTGGATTATAAAGGAAGGTTAGTGTTGGGGTTATAAGGAGGGTTAATACTGGGAATATAAGGAGGGTTAATGTTGGATCATAAGGAAGGTTAGTGTTGGGGTTATAAGGAGGGTTAATACTGGGATTATAAGGAAGGTTAGTGTTGGGGTTATAAGGAGAGTTAATGTTGGGTTATAAGAAGGGTTAGTGTTGGATTATAAGAAGGGTTAATGTTGGGTTTTATGGAGGGTTAATGCTGAGATTATAAAGAGGGTTAATGCTGGGATTATAAAGCAGGTTAGTGTTGGGGTTCTAAGGAGAGTTATTGTTGGATTATAAGGAAGGTTAGTGTTGGGGTTATAAGGATGGTTAGTGTTGGGGTTATAAGAAGGGTTATAAAAAGGGTTAGTGTTGGATTATAAGGAGGGTTAATGTTGAGGTTATGAGGGCTAATGTTGTGTTTTAAGGAGGGTTAATGCTGGAATTATAAAGAGGGATAATGTTGGGGTTCTAAAGAGGGTTAGTGTTGGATTATAAAGGAAGGTTAGTGTTGGGGTTATAAGGAGGGTTAATGCTGGGATTATAAGGAGGCTTAATGTTGGGGTTCTAAGAAGAGTTAATGTTGGGTTATAAGAAGGGTTAGTGTTGGATTGGAATAAGGGGTAGTGTTGGGGTTATAAGAAGGGTTAGTGTTGAGGCTATAAAGTGGGTTGGTGTTGAGTTTTAAGGAAGGTTAAAGAATAAGTTCACTTTTTAAAAACAAATAATAAATTCACATTTTTTTGGTAGGTAAAAAATGTGCATTTAGTTTTTTTTCTTTTTTGGAGCCTGGAAAGCATTGCACCAGTGACCAGCAGATCACTGATGCCGTGCAGGACTCCTGCAGACTGCCAGTGTATCTATGTGCCCATACATCCCATATGGGCAAGCAGCTACAGTCTGATGGGAAGACTCACTGAACTACCACAGAGCTCCACAGCACCCTGGTAGTTCATTGAGAACTGCAATCTGACAGCCACAAAGGCTGTTGGGACTTGTAGTTCATTCATTCACAGAACTCTGTAAATGAATGAAGCAGCCATGTGGGCAAAGTCCCACACGGCTGTGCTGTTTTTAAAAAGTGACAGATTGTACGGGGAACTTCTCCCTATACTGCTAACACAGGGAGTGCGAGGATCGAGGAACAGCTACAGGATTGAGAACATGTTACGTGTTCCATCCTAAAAAGATGAAACATGTAAGATGTTCCCAAAGGTAACCTTATCCTTTAATGGTGGGGTATAAGGAAGGTTAACCTTGGGGTTAAATAGGGGGTTAGTGTTGGGGTGAAAAGGAAGGGTAATAAGCAGGGTTATGGTTGGGTTTTAGGGAGAGTTAAGGTTTATATGGAGGGTTAATGTTGGGGTTACAAGGAGGGTTATAAAGAGTGTTATAAGGAGGGATCTGTTGGGGTTATAAGGAGGGTTAATGTTGGGGTTAGAAGGAGGGTTAGTGTCGTTTGGTCACTTTGCTCTCTCTTCCTGTCAGCATGTCCCTTGTTAGTACATGATCACTGCAGCACAACTAATTGGTTACTTTTGTTCCTTCTCCCTTTTCCTGTCTGAGCTCTGTTGTACATTGGACTACAAGAGACTAATACCAGGTCAAATTCAAGTACTTATACTACTTGTATTTAAAGAATAAATTTAATGATGTATTAATCAATACAGAGCTGCATTAATTATTGTCTTTTTATCTGTCCGGAGTTCAGCTTTAATTCCATTTTACAGCCTAAAGGACATGGTATCAGTACCATTGTGCTAAAATCCTTTTGTGTTTGTAGGGAAGTGCCACCATCTAGTGGCTCCATGCAATATAGCAATTGTCAGTGTTATGACTCCTGCCCATCCTGGCGGCACTCCTGCTATTGACTCCTCTCCAGGCTCCCCCTCAGAGACTGCAGACATGAACAAGAGATGATTATTATTGTTATTTTAATACAGGATTTATATAGCGTCAACAATTTGCTCAGCGCTTCACAATATAAAGGGAGACAATACAGCAACAATACAGTTCAATACAAGAGGAGCTTACAATCTATGAGGGAGGGGCTAGTGGTAAATGAGGTAGTAACTGTGGGGGATGGACTGGTAGGAAGAGTAGAAGATTCCATTATTAGCTGAGGGCAGGATAGGCTTCCCTGAAGAGATAGGTTTTCAGAGATCGCCTAAAAGTGAGCAGAGTAGGCGATAGTCTGATAAATTGGGGTAGAGAGTTCCAGAGAATGAGGGAAGCTCTGTAGAAGTCCTGGAGACGAGCATGGGAGGCGGAGACAAGGGAGCTAGAGAGCAGGAGGTCTTGTGAGGAGCGGAGAGTACGGTTTGGGTGATATTTGGAGACAAGATCGGTGATGTAATTTGGGGCAGAGTTATAAATGGCTTTATATGTTATTGTTAATGTTTTGAATTTTATCCGTTGGGCAATTGGAAGCCAGTGGAGGGATTGGCAGAGAGGGGTGGCAGATACAGAACGGTTAGTAAGGTGGATGAGTCTGGCAGCAGCATTCATGATGGACTGGAGTGGGGATAGCCTGCGATGAGGTAGGCCAATGAGGAGGGAGTTACAATAGTCGAGGCGAGATATATTAAGGGAGTGAATAAGTTGCTTAGTGGTTTCTGTGGTTATGAACGATCGTATCTTGGAGATGTTGCGGAGGTGAAGTCTACAAGATTTGGACAGTGATTGGATTTGGGGGTGAAAGGACAGATGGGAGTCTAGGATTACACCTAGTACCCTGGCATGAGGGGAGGGACTGATGATTGTGGTATTGATCTTGATGGAGAAGTCAGGGGAGGGGGCACGGGCTGGAGGGAATACTAAGAGCTCAGTTTTGGAAAGATTGAGTTTGAGGAAGTGGAGTGACATCCATGCCGATATGTCGCTTAGTAGGTTAGTAATGCGAGAGGAGACTGAAGGGGTGAGGTGAGGGGTAGAAAGATAATTTGTGTGTCATCAGCATAGAGATGGTACTTAAAGCCATGGGAGTTTATCAAGTGACCAAGGGAGGAGGTGTAGATGGAGAAGAGAAGGGGTCCAAGGACAGAACCTTGAGGAATCCCTACAGAAAGAGGGAGTGAATAGGAGGAGCCAGAGTTATAAGTGACACTGAAGGAGCGCTGCGATAGGTAGAAGGAGAACCAGGAGAGAGCAGAGTCTCTGAGGCCAAGAGAGTGGAGTTTTTGAGGAGGAGGGGATGGTCAACAGTATCAAAAGCCACAGAGAGGTCAAGTAGTAAGAGTACGGAGTAGTGACCATTGGTTTTAGCAGTTAGTAGATCATTAGTGAGTTTTAGTAGGGCAGTTTCACTGGAGTGGAGTGAGCGAAAGCCAGACTGTAAAGGGTCAAGAAGGTTGTTGTCGGTGAGGTGGGAGCTCAGGTGATTGTAGACTAAGCGTTCTAGGAGTTTAGAGGTAAATGGCAGCAGGGAGATGGGTCTTAAGTTGTTCAGGTTGATGGGGTCCAGGGAGGGCTTTTTAAGTATGGGAGTGAAGTGTGCATGCTTTAGAGGGGAGGGGAAGGCACCAGTAGAGAGGGAAAGATTGAAGATGTGAGTGAGGGAGCATAGGATGGAAGAAGAGGGTGACCGTAGTAGTTGTGAGGGGACAGGATCCAGGGGGCAGGTAGTGAGACGGGCTTCTGAGAAAACCTTAGTGACCTCTTCAGGAGTAGCAAGGTGAAAAGAGGAAAGTGTTGAGGGAGGTTTAGTATAAGGTATGCTAAGTGGGATGGATGTCGGTGCAGTGGCGATGCCCCTACAAATTGCGTCAATCTTGCTTTAGAAATGATTTGCAATCTCGTGAGCAGTGAGTGAGGTGCTGGGTGGGGGTGAAGGTGGAGAAAGTAGAGAGTTAAAAGCAGAGAAGAGACGACGAGGACTGGATGCGAAGGTATTAATAAGAGTGACAAAGTAGGCTTGTTTGGCTGCAGGAAGGGAGGAATTCTATGTTAAGGAAGCAGATTTATATAGGGTGAATGCTTGCTGGGATTTGGTTTTACGCCACAATCGCTCCAGTGCACAACTATGTTGTTTAAGATTTCTGGTGTCGTCAGTCTGCCACGGTTGTAATGGTTGGGGCCTGATGCTTCATGTTGTTAGAGGAGCAAGTGAGTCTAATGTGGATGAAAGCGAACTGTTTTAGACATTAGTAGCCAGGTCAGGGCAGGACAGGAGAGAGATTCTGTCATAGAGTTGGTCAGTTGCAGAGTGGAAAGGAGCCGGGTTCAAGTTGTGAAGGTTCTGTGGGTAATTGTTTGCTGCTTGGAGGGATAGGTGTTTGAAGACCAGGTGTTTGTGAGGTTGTAGGGAGTGCAAAGACAGGAGAAAACAAGGTCTAATGTCTTCCCGTCAGAGTGAGTTGTGGACTGTGTCCATTGCAAAAGATGAGGTTAGGTTGAAGAGTTGGGATGTAGCTGGGTTGTTGACATTAATAGGGATGTTAAAATCTCCGAGAATGATAGTGGGTACTTCATAGGAGAGAAAAGGGTAGCCAGGCGGAGAAATCATCAAGAAAACGGGACACCGGTAAATGGGAGAAAACAGCCGGATGCAGTGAGTCTGGAAAGAAGAGAAGGATAGAGAGGGAGGGTTAGGGGGGACTTGAAAGGTGCTCAGTGGGGATAGAAGCAAACCAACCCCACCACCTTTCCGACCACTGGGTCTGGGTGAGTGGGTCCAGTGGAGGCCTCCATAGGAAAGTGCTGCGGGGTAAGCAGAATCTGCTGCTTGGAGCCAGGTTTCTGTAATTTCTAGTAGGTTAGGGGGGAGCGGGAGACAAAAAGGTCATGAACAGAGGTGAACTTATTACAGGCAGAGCGGGCATTCCAGAGTGCACATGAAAAAGGGAGGGTGGTTTTTGGGAGCACGGGGACCGATATTAAATTGAGGGGATTGCAGATATTCCCGGAAGAAAGAGGATGCCTGGTGTGGGGGTGAGATACTGGAGGACCAGGGTTTGGGGAGATAACCCCAGAGGTTAGGAGAAGAAGAAGGGTGAGGAAAGTAACATGGGAGCGGGATGTACACGAGTGCACATACTGTACCTTCCAGTCCTGGTGTTCGGGGCAGCAGGAGAGTGAGGTATCAGCAGGAGGTGATGAGAGCAGTAGTAGGGAGATGGTAGCAGTGAGGTTGAGATGGTAGCAGTGAGGGTGAGATGTACAAGCTTTGGGGTGGAGCAGAGGGGTAAGGAAAGGAGATTTTGAGAACGCAGGAAAGTAATATGAAAAGGAAGAGTAGAGAAGGCATTTTAAAAGGTAGATGGAGGTGGACTCAGACTTGTAGGATTTGTTTCCCAGGGTGTTTGCTTGCAGTCCATCCAGCGTGCAGTAGAGTTATTTGCTGTATCTTCCTGCTGCTTGAGTTATCCGGCTTTAGTTAAACTGCTGTGTTCAACTGCTGCTTTGCACTCCTGCAAAAACCTCACTCAAGCAGAATACTGCACTCCATCTGTGACTGTGCCCCCCTATCTGAGATGGTCCGAGACTGCAGATATGATTCAGGAAATGGTCAGAGACTGCAGACATGATTCAGGAAATGGTCAGAGACTGAAGACACGGTATAGAAGATAATCAGACTGCAGACATACAACAGGAGATAGTCAGAGCCTGCAGACACGATACAGGAGATGGTCAGCAACTGCAGACATGATACAGGAGATGGTCAGCAACTGCAGACACGATACAGGAGATGGTCAGCAACTGCAGACACGATACAGGAGATGGTCAGCAACTGCAGACATGATACAGGAGATTTGTCAGAGGCTGCAGGCATGATACAAGAGATGGTCAGAGACTGCAGACATGATACAGAAGATGGTCAGAGACTGCAGACACAATACAGGAGATGGTCAGAGACTGCAGACACGATACAAGAGATGGTCATAGACTGCAGACACGATACAGGAGATGGTCACAGACTGCTGACATGATACAGGAGATGGTCAGAGACTGCAGACATGATATAGGAGATAGTCAGAAAATTGAGACACACTACAGGAGATGGTCAGAGACTGCAGACTTGATACTGGAGATGTGCAGAGACTGCAGACATGGTACAGGAGATGTAAGAGACTGCAGACATAATACTGGAGATGGCCAGAGATTGCAGACATTGTACAGGAGATGGTAAGAGACTGCGGACATACAGCAGGAGATGGTCAGAGACTGCGGGCATGATACAGGAGATGGTAAGAGACTGCGGACATACAGCAGGAGATGGTCAGAGACTGCGGACATGCAACAGGAGATGGTCAAAGATTGCGGACATGATACAGGAGATGGTCAGAGACTGCAGACACGATGCAGGAAATTGTCATAGATTGTGAAAATAATACAGGAGATGGTCAGAGACTGCAGACATGATACAGGAGATGGTAAGAGACTGCAGACACACTACAGGAGATGGTAAGAGACTGCAGACACACTACAGGAGATGGTAAGAGACTGCAGACACAATACAGGAGATGGTAAGAGACTGCAGACATGATACTGGAAATTGGCAGAGACTGCAGACATGATACTGGAGAAGGGCAGAGACTGCAGACATGATACTGGAGAAGGGCAGAGACTGCAGACATGATACTGGAGAAGGGCAGAAACTGCAGACATGATACTGGAGAAGGGCAGAGACTGCAGACATGATACTGGAGAAGGGCAGAGACTGCAGACATGATACTGGAGATTGGCGGAGACTGCAGACATGATAATGGAGATGGGCAAAGACCGCAGACGTGATACTGGAGATGGGGAGAGACTGCAGACATGATATTGAAGATGGGTAGAGACTACAGACGTGATACTGGAGATGGGCAGAGACCACAGACATGATATTGAAGATGGGCAGAGACTACAGACGTGATACTGGAGATGGGCAGAGACTACAGACACGATACTGGAGATGAGCAGAGACTACAGACATAATATAGAAGATGGTCAGAGACTGTGGACACACTACAGGAGATGGTCAGAAACTGCAGATACACTATAGGAGATGCTCAGGCTGCAGGCATGATACAGGAGATGGGCAGAGACTGCAGACATGATACCAAAGATGGGCAGAGACTGCAGACATGATACCAGAGATGGGCAGAGACTGCAGACATGATACCAGAGATGGGCAGAGACTGCAGACATGATACCAGAGATGGGCAGAGACTGCAGACATGGTACAGGACATGTAAGAGACTGCAAACGTGATACCGGAGATGGGCAGAGACTGCAGACATGATACAGGAGATGGTCAAAGGCTGCAGACATGGTACAAGACTTGTAAGAGATTGCAGACGTAATTCTGGAGATTGGCAGAGACTGCAGAAGTGATACTGGAGATGGGCAAAGACTGCAGACATGATACTGGAGATGAGCAGAGACTACAGACATAATATAGAAGATGGTCAGAGACTGTGGACACACTACAGGAGATGGTCAGAGACTGCAGATACACTATAGGAGATGCTCAGATTGCAGGCATGATACAGGAGATGGGCAGAGACTGCAGACATGATACGAGAGATGGGCAGAGACTGCAGACATGATACCAGAGATGGGCAGAGACTGCAGACATGATACCAGAGATGGGCAGAGACTGCAGACATGGTACAGGACATGTAAGAGACTGCAAACGTGATACTGGAGATGGTCAAAGGCTGCAGACGTAATACTGGAGATGGGCAGAGGCTGCAGACATGGTACAGGACTTGGAAGAGATTGCAGACATGATACTGGAGATGGGCAGTGGCTGCAGGCAGGATACAGGAGATGGTCAGTGGCTGCAGGCAGGATACAGGAGACGGTGAGTACTCATACAGTATGGTCCCAGTTCCGGACTCAAACAGGAGGCATTACTCCCTGTCTGTGTAGGGACTCCAGCAGCACACTATAGGAGTCATGTTTCGTGAGAATCCAGAGCCCTTTGCTCAGAGTCTAGCAGGAGAGGATGATCATCACAGGCAACCTGGGAATGGTGCAGTGATGAGAACTGACAGCAACGGAAAGAATGCATGGATGCTGGTGTCCATCTGCTGGTCTCCAGAAGGCAAGCCCATTTATAAATAGCGCCAAGCGATGCCATGACATCACTGCACATGCTCCTGCCCACCCAAGAACAGCCAAAAATGACTGAGCTTGCCCAAGCCCGGCCAACTTTAAACTGCACATGCCTGCCCAAGAACAGCCGAAAATGTCAGAGCTTGCCCGGGCGGCTTTGGAACTGCAATTCCAAAGTCGACCTACGGCCATTTTTTTTTTTTACGGAAGGCCGCCATTCGTAACGGACATTTCTGGACAGCTCATAAAAGGGTTAAAGTTCACAGACTGTATGTGAATTTACAAACGGTTGGCAACCCTTGCAATTGTACATTCCGATCGTCCCACCATCCACAACCCCATACTGTAAAGTATTAACTGTAAATAACTTAAAGAGGAACTGAACTTTGGAAGCTGTGCCAGAAAAAGCAAGCATAGAGCAAAAGACTAAACACTGGTATTGCCTGTGGTCTCCCTGCAGATACTTATCTCATTACTGACTTACCATGTCTTGTTCTACGCTGTGTCTCTGTATGGAGGCTGCCATCTTGGTATAGGCAGGGCTTTGCTTCCTCATGTCAGAGCCTCCAGCATGGAGAATTGTGAGCAGCACAGTAATCACCAAATCTCCTGAGACTAGCAGTCAGAGGCAGTGGTGTCTCATTCATACTGGAATGACTTTTATGCTTCCCTGCTTTAAAGCATGTTAAGCCACGTTTAGGCGCATTTCCATGCATTTAGTTGCATTTAGGGTTTCCAACCAGATCTTGGACACACTGAATTCTATTTTCTCTATACACAGCTGAACTGACTGCACCTAAACGCAGGTAGACATAACAGCTAAAAAGAAACTACAATGACTTTACATCAACTTTATGCAATTTTTTAAAATAAGTACTTTTATTTATTGAGAGTTTTATTTTTTTTTACTGTAAAATCTGTAATCTGTAAGACTGATAAGGAGCAAGGACACCTAAAACTGAGCATACTAAAAGAGGAACTTCAGTCCCCTTGAGCCTTGTCCAACCCCCCCCCCCCCCCTTTCACTTTCCTTCGACACAGCCATCATTTTTTGCATGGCTCATGTACTGATGTGCTGGAGGGCTCCAGACAGATTTTGGGTTCAAGTAGAGCCCCACAGTACATCTGTACACACATGCGTAGGGGGGTTTCGGACGTGCACAGACACACCATGTTCTGGAATTTCAAAACTGGCTGTTTTTGCGCATTCATGGGTAATCTGCGTGCGCACAGATGTGCCTCAGGGCTTCTGCCAGGTTGAATCCCTTACTGCACATATGTGGGGGCAATTGTCTTGTCTAGAAAAAGATGGAAGTGCTGCGTTGCAGTGCAAGAACGCCCAAAAAATTATTATAATAATTATATTGTAAAGCGCTGAGCAAACTGTTGGCACTATATAAATCCTGTATAATAATAATAATGTCCAAATGTGAGAGAGGGAGGGGGAGTAGGCAGGGGAAAAGTTTTTTTTATTTAGGGTGAAGGTTTGCTTTAAAATGTAAGTTTACTCATAAATAAAAATTTGAGAAGAGGCAGACCTATTATTACTAATTCATGTGTCTTTTGCATTACAGTATTCTTACCTTTGTGTTTGCAATGTACACGGAGCTCAAAGTACAATTTCAGCATTTGCCAAGAAGAATGAACTCCTGTGCATGCAACCCCAGCAGTATGGCCACCAGGCAGATATTACCTTCCCACCAAGGATAGATAGATAATTTTATTTACTAATTACAGGTACTTATATAGCGCCGTCAATTTACACACCACTTTACATATATATAGTACATTCACATCAGTCCCTAACCCTCAAGGGGTGTACAATCTAAGGTCCCTAACTTACATTCATACATACACATACTAGGGACAATTTAGACAGGAGCCAATTCACCTACCAGCAGGTCTTTGGAGTGTGGGAGGAAACTAGAGTACCTGAAGGAAACCCACACACACACAGGGAGAACATGCAAACTCCAGGCAGGTGGTGCCATGGTTGGGATTTGAACCAATGATCCTAGTACTGCTGGGTGAAAGTGCTAACCATTTAGCCACTGTGCTGCCCACAGTGACAGATAGATAGATAGATAGATAGATAGATAGATAGATAGATAGATAGATAGATAGATAGATAGATAGATAGATAGATAGATAGATAGATAGACACACAGTAATACATACACTATATTGCCAAGTATTGGTCGGCCTGCCTTTACACGCACATGAACTTTAATGGCATCCCAGTCTTAGTCTGTAGGGTTCAACATTGAGTTGGCCCACCCTTTACAGCTATAACAGCTTCAACTCTTTTGGAAGCACATTTGTGAGGTCAGGCACTGATGTCGGGGGAGGAGGCCTGGCTCGCAGTCTAAACTCTAATTCATCCCAAAGGTGTTCTATGGGGTTGAGGTCAGGACTCTGTGCAGGTCAGTCAAGTTCCTCCACCCCAAACTCCTCATCCATGTCTTTATGGACCTTGCTTTGTGCACTGATGTGCAGTCATGTTGGAAAAGGAAGGGGCCATCCCCAAACTCTTCCCACAAAGTTGGGAGCATGAAATTGTCCAAAATGTCTTGGTATGCTGACGCCTTAAAAGTTCCCTTTGCTGGAACTAGGGGCAAGCCCAACCCCTGAAAAACAACCCCACACCATATTCCCCCCCTCCACCAATCTCCTGGCAATCGCCAAACCCAGACATCCATCGGATTACCAGACAGAGAAGCGTGATTGGTCACTCCAGAGAACGCGTCTCCACTGCTCTAGAGTTCAGTGGTGGCATGCTTTACACCACGGCATCCGAAGCTTTGCATTGCACTTGGTGATGTAAGGTTTGCATGCAGCTGCTCGGCCATGGAAACCCATTCCATGAAGCTCTCTACGCACTGTTGTTGTGCTAATCTGAAGGCCACATGAAGTTTGGAGGTCTTTAGCTATTGACTCTGCAGACAGTTGGTGACTTCTGCGCACTGTGCGCTTCAGCATGCGCTGACCCCGCTCTGTCATGTGACGTGGCCTACCACTTGGTGGCTGAGTTGCTGTTGTTCCCAGTTGCTTCCACTTTGTTATAATACCACTAACAGTTGACCGTGGAATATTTAGTAGCCAGGAAATGTCACGGATGGACTTATTGCACAGGTGACAACCTATCACGGTACCACGCTTGGAGTCACTGGGCTCCTGAGAGCGACCCATTCTTTCACAAATGTTTGAACAAGCAGTCTGCATGCCTAGGTGATGATTTTATATACCCGTGGCCATGGAGGTGATTGGAACACCTGAATCCAATGATTTAGAGGGGTGTCCCAGTACTTCTGGCAATATAGTGTGTGTGTATTTATATTTAAATACACACAATTTTTGTTTAACAATTAAACATTTATCACATAAAGGATTCCCAGAGCACAGCGGGTTAACTAAAGACACAACACAGCTCAGATTGAAGCATACAATGAAGGGAGGGGGAGGAGTCATTACTTCTGAGATCTGGAAAAGCAGGAGGATGAATCACTGCTCTGGAGAGGGAGGGGGAGCCAATAATTTGGAGAGGAACTGGGTGCAAACACTGCCTGGAAAGGATGGACGGGGAAGAGTCCATGATCTGGGGAGGAGTCACTGCTCTGTAGAGGAAGGGAAGAGGCAGGGTTTATTCACACATACATTGGTGCCCTGCATTTTACTGCACTGGCAGCTGAACATTGTTTTTCACACTGTTCACACTGCAACACAACCTGGAGGTGCAGTGCAATGAGCTGCAGTAAAATGCAAACATATTGCATTTTATTTCAACACACAGGAAGGTGCCACATATGTCACTGTAAACCAGCACAAAACACCACTCTGTTGTCTGTACTGCAGCACATCACACTGCCCCCTACCGCCTGACTGTGGTTTGGCGTGTGGGCAGTGTGAACTGGCCCTTAATTATTTGGGGAGGGAGGGGGTGGAGACACTGTTCTGAAGAGGGGAAGGGGGAGGAGTCAGTGTTCTGCCTCATTCACGTTTGTGTGTAAATTTCAGTTTGAGCTACTGAGCTTTGTAAACAACAAGCCTATTTCAGCAGGAAGATGAGAAATTGGTAAACATGAAACATAAAGCTTAAAAAGAGAATATCAGATAGATAGTTAATATACTGTACATTATTTAGTTTAAATAAATATATCTCGCACACACACAAGCACCCTCTAGTGTAGGTAAGTTTGTTATGGTATGACTCATGGTAACTGTGTGAGTCTATAATTAGGACGGGTTACTGCAGGTCAGGCTGGATGATTCAGCAGGTTGGGACTTCATCGCCTCCACCTGGTTCTGGAGAACCATAGAAGCTTCCAGAAGCCAGTGGGTGCAAGGGGTGTAGACTTAAAGCTGCATGTTTATGAGCGTCTAACCAATCCCAGGCTTGGAGGACCCAGTAGTGTGGTGAGGCTAACCCATAAATATGGGAGAGTCAGGCTAGCATGGGAATCGGGTGGAAGATAGAGTGCTGAGGAGGCAGTCCGTTGCCTGGGAGGGTTCCACTAGGTCTAGGGGGACTGTCCTCCAGGCTATCTCAGGAGGATCCATAGAGCATTATTATATGAACAGGATCAATGACTGGGAGCAGTGCGAGCAAGGAGGACAGAGTGAGTACATCAGCAAACCCAGGGATCTACAAGAGGAGAGACTGTCACATGTAACAAGCTTTCAAACAACAGTGTTGTGCTTAACCCTTTATCTATCCTTGTCCTGGGAGATCTTCAGAGCAGGATACAAATGGAGAAACAGAAAAAGGGCACACCGACCTAGTGCATTATCATTTAAAATAATTTATTAAAGAAACAAAAATAGGTATCATACTCACAATGGACATAATAACACAGGCATGTCAAACTGAACAAGATGTATGATCGAAACAACATCTGTGTCAGGAATCAAGGAGTGACCAGAAAGGTGTGGACTGACACAGGGAAACGCAGGTAATATAATACAGTTTATTATTAGCCACCCAGATATATATCTATATAAACGCACAGTGAACAAACTAACCTTCCACTAATCTTAGGAGGTGCAGGAACACAGGCGTAGTCAGGGCTGGAGAGGTGGAATGGTCAGGCCGGCCGTAGGGTTCTGTAATGACTGCCTGGTGGTACCTCTAGCGGTCCTCAGGGCAGGATTCCCCAGGGCGCGGAGTCTAAGCCCCAGTCTGCCTTTTCACCAGAGCCCCTGATGGTGGGGATGGACTTGGCGCAGGACTGAGACCAGGTCGCGGCCCCTGAGTACACCTGCTAGTGGTAGGGGGATCCGCCAGAGGTATGTGCAGGTACGGCTGGATCCGTGCAGGATGGATGGATGGCAGAGTAGTTAGCGTGGTCAGACAAGCCGGGTCGGTAACAGTGGAGGCAGATCAGTACAGAGCAGCAGGCAAAGAGTAAACGGGTCACAAGCCAAGGTACAGCAACAGGAGGTCAAACAGCATAGGAGTAGGCAGAAGAATAGTCAGGGATGAGCCAGTAGTCAGAACAGGAGACGGTCAACAGAGATCAGGATCAAGCCGGGTCAGCAACGAAGCAGGAACACAGGATACAGGTACAGAGGCTCATGGGAAAACATACACCAAGGCCCAGAGCACAGGCCTGGTCATGCCTTATATACACCTTTCTGTAATCAGCCCCAGGTTTGGCTGATTGTGAGCTTCTGGCTGCTAAGAGCACCCGCTGGTCAGCTCTGGTACTGCAGCCCACACGGCAGGAGAGTCCCACCACCAGTGCTGAATCCATTCCTGACAATCTGAGTCCATACGATGGAACCCTGGATGACCAACTGGTTAACGCGTTTCGAGGACACAACCTCTTCCTCAGAGCCAACCGGTTGGCTCTGAGGAAGAGGTTGTGTCCTCGAAACGCGTTGGATCATACATCTTGTTCAGTTAGACATGCCTGTGTTATTATGTCTATTGTGAGTATGATACCTATTTTTGTTTCTTTAATAAATTATTGTAAACGATAATGCACTAGGTCGGTGCGCCCTTTTTCTGTTTCTCCATTTGTATCCAGTGTATTCGGACCACCCCGGTCTGTTGAGGGCAGCAAGCAGTGCATATTCCAGAAAATTCCAGAACATTCCTATTGGGTCTACTGAGTCCTTTCCTAGCACAGGAGTAAAGTGTTTGTTGTGTTAGATCTTCAGAGCAGCCAGGAGGGCTGGTAGTGTCTGTGGATCTGGGAGAAGTTCTACAGAGGAAAGGGGACATCGCTGCATGTAGTTTGCAACAATCTGTGCTAACTTTCAGAGGGGCTGAGAGTCCCTAGCCCATAAGGGGCTTTTGCTACTGATCTGTAAAGACTGACCTCATCTAAGGAAAACAGCAGTCCAGGATCTTTTTTGTAGATATGAAGAAAGTTGTCCCCATGCATTGATTCAGTCAAGTTGGGCATCCCATATTCTCTATTACCCTATTCAAGTTATATCCCCTAATAAAATAACAAAAAACAAGCTCATGGACTGTTCACTGAATGTGGATGCAAGTGTGGAAAATGCGTGTAGCCTGGCTGTGTGAAGCTTAGGGGGACCCAGAAACACAGCCTCGACCAAGAGGGTAGCGCTCAGGGGCGGACTGACCATTTGGAAACCCGGGCACTGCCCGAGGGCCCGGTGTCAGTAGGGGGCCCCATGAGATGCCCCTGGTACCTTTTTCATAGGCTTTTTTGAGTTTGGGCAAGGACACAGGGGCCCCATGATCCCCTATTGCCCGGGGGCCCCATGAGTTGTCAGTCCGCCCCTGGTAGCGCTATATATATTATAATGGTTTTACTTCTTATGGACAAACAGGCCTCACTGTCTATGACTATAGAAGAAGTATGGAAATGTTTTTACTATGTTATATGAATAACTTCCACTGACTGAATTCTACTTGTGGTTATAACTTTATCGTAATGTTCTCAAACCATCCACTTCCTGACCCCAGTGCTCATTTCCCTCTGCTGCAGTACTCCGCGATGATCAGATCAACAGGAACCAAGACCCAGGTGAGCGCACATATGTATACAGGAGAGGTTACATAGATCGATAGATAAATAGATTGATAGATCAATAGCTAGATCTCGTATGTTACCCTCTCTTGTACCACACTCATTGTGTCGCTCTCCCCAGCAGGATGAATGTGCTATGGATTGTCGCTCTGATCTGTTGGGGTAAGTCTCTTATTGTAACCTTCAGTATACAAATTTATTTAAAATGGTACATAATTCTGAGACATAATAAATACAATTTGACGCCCAAATTTTTTCTTTAAGGGATTTGTAGCCCTTGTTAAAACCTAAGGTTGGGAAACAAATTATTTTTAATAAGTCGGCACAAGGGACAGTACTTATATTTAATCTGAAGTGTCCCTTATGCTGTTGCCAGCTGTAATAGTGGAAATCGGGTTTGCTGGTTCCTCCCTCCCTGCTCATCAATATGTTAAAGACATATTTAAATAAATTCTTTCAGTTTTCATTGCATACCTTATTTTAAATGTATTGATGTGATTAATGGGTCTCTGTGCTTCTCTATGCAACGCAGGCATCATGTGGTGGGAGGGGCCGGCAGGGTATGTACATAGCTTCCTAAAAAAATCACAGCGCCCTGCCTCAGTACTCCTCTCAAGCTCTGATGCAAGCAGTGGGCTGGCTGTTCTGAAGATTTATGCAGATATCAAATGACTTAATGGTTGGATGTCAGTCTGGAGGAATAAGCATTCCTAGACAGGATGCAGACCACCCTAGATAACACCCACATATGATTTAACCACTTGCCGACGGCAGGTAGCCAAATGACGGCTTCACTGCGGCCGGTCAGTTCTAGGAGGGCGTCATATGGCGTCCTCCTAGAACGCATTCTCCTGCGTGCCCCCGGGGGCGCTCACCCGGCGATCTCTGTGTCCTACGGACACAGCTGATCACATGGTATTTTAAAAGGCCAATCACAGCGGCCTTTTACCACGTGATCAGCCGTGTCCAATGACACACTGATCACCGGGAAATGCAATTGCCGGTTATCGGCTGCACTTTCCTCACGCTGTCGCAGTTGTCAGAGGGGGGATCGGCACCGATCATCAGGGCACTGATGATCAGTACCCTGATGATCGGTGCCCAGCAGTGCCACCCACCAGTGCCCAGCAGTGCCACCCATCAGTGCCCAGCAGTGCTGCCAGTTAGTGCCTATCATCAGTGCCACCTATCAGTGCCGCCTATCAGTACCGCCTATCAGTGCCCATCAATGCTGCCTATCAGTGTCCATCAGTGCTACCTATCAGTGCCCATCAATGCTGCCTATCAGTGTCCATCAGTGCTACCTATCAGTGCCCATCAGTGCTACCTATCAGTGCAGCCTCATCAATGTACATCAGTGAAGAAGACAAATTACCTGTTTGCTAAATTTTATAAGAAAAACTTTTTTTTTTTCAAATTTTTTGCTCTTTTTTTGTTTATATCACAAGAAAATAAACACCCAGCAGCAAGTAAATACCACCAAGGCCCTGTTTGTGTGAAAAAAATAATAAAAATTTCATATGGGTATAGTGTTGCATGACCGCGCAATTGTCATTCAAAGTGTGACAGCGCTGAAAGCTGAAATTGGCCTGGGCAGAAAGGGGGTATAAGTGCCCGGTAGGCAAGTGGATAAAGAACGGAGATCCAATGAATCAGGAGGGTGGGCTGACAAGGAAAGAGCTTGATGATGGTGGACACCCTCCAGCCAGGGAATGACAGTCTATCTGACTTACTGCAGCTCCATTACCTGCCTGTACAATTGTGCAAGACTGAAGGGAAGACCGGACTTCAGATTTGTAAAAGCCACCATTCCCACTGCCAATAAAATCAGCTACACCAGCTAAAGTATCTTCAGCATCCTACACCCTCTGGGGGAAGTTTGATACCCGTGTCCCCACTGTATCCTTGGAGTCCAGTAAGGCGGGGTACCCAAGATTCATTTCATGTGGCTAATATGCACAGCTGGGGTTCACTTACGGACAGGGTCTCCAGTAGAGTTGCCACCTTATCCCTTTAAAACCGAACACATACTAAATACACAGGTTATGAGAATATTTTAAAGCAGATAAGGCGCTAACTGAGTTTAATTATCACCTTAATCAGCCACAGAACCTGTATAAGTAATATGTGTTCAGTTTTAAATGGATGAGGTGGCAACCCTAGTCTCCAGGGCATCACACTTGTGTTCAGCCCAAACCCACCTTCAGGTTCATAGATGCAGGTTGTAGACCTTCTCACCACATCCTCTTGGTCACTGTCACCGTGAACCCCTTTATGCCCAGAGAACTCTCACATTGCCCCCCCCCCCTTCATCCATGGCACTACTCACCCGGCTCGGCTCTTTCCTTGTCCCCTTCGGCATATGCCCAGCTCACTGCCCTCCTCTCCCGGCCGGATACTCTCATAACTCACTGTGGATGGCAGACGTATCAGATGACACATCAGTGATCTTGTGACCTCATTTTGGTGCCCCTGTACCTTGGCGACCGGGTACATATGTACCCCCCTAGCTATGCCTCTGACTCTCACATAGGTCTATGTTTTCCGTGGTCCACACAGAACGTACAAAGGCCCAAGCAACCACCTGGGGGCTGGAGCCCCCTGACGCATGCTACCAGTTTGGGTCTTCTTTCATCACCAGCTGGGGGACTCCCTTTCCTCTGTCACTCCAGAGCTGACCAGGCTTGCATAAGTAAAATGGGAAGATCTAGGACCTCCATCCGTGCATGTGAAGAGTATGTGGGTTTGGGTGGAAAACACAAGCGTGATGCCCTGAAGACCCTTGTCTGTAGATGGGATCCATCTGCACGTCAGCCGTGTGAAGACACGTTTGGGTACCCTGCCTTACAATTGGCGTAGTCAGCAAGGTTAGCTGTTGCTCAGGCCAAAATACCTACAGGATTGGATGGTTGCTGGAGAAGGGAGGCATGCCAAGGGAAGCGAATCAAGGGAGTCAATTCTGATTCTCAGAGTTGCCACCTCATCCTTTTAAAGCTGAACACATATTAATTACACAGGTTCTGTGGCTGATTAAGGTGGTAACTAAACTCACGTGGTGCCTTATCTACATTAAATTAGTCTCAGAACCTGTGTAATTAATTTGTGTTCGGTTTTAAAGGGAGGAGGTGGCAACCCTATTCTTAGGCCCACCACTGAAGCTTTTCCTTAGACCTTCCCCCAAAGGAGAGAGCACACAAACCTTCTCTGATGACCTTTTTTCTTTGGCTCCAGGAAGTCTCTCCTACCTAGGCTCCTTCCACCTACCGTATGTAAGGGATAACTTTAACACCACAACTCCACCCATAAGGAGGAGCTAAAATTGAAGGGACCTAACACCTGCTTCCTCTCATGCTGGTTGGAGCATCACTACTATGTTCCAAAGAGGTGTAGTGACTCAGGGCTGGAGGCGGATGGATCCACAGCACACAGCAGGGGACATGGACATCCGATGCTAAAGATTGTTCAGCCAATGGAGATCTGTGGGAGATCGCTGACTGTAGTCACTAACTTCAGGACTATCAAGGAGTTTTACTTGGTTGGTTTTAATGTTTTTCTTTTTAAGCTACAGAGTCAGATATAATGGTTTGAGGACCAGGTTTATGCTGTGGGTTAGCTAATATTAAGCCATTTATAACTCTGCCCCAAATTACATCACCGATCTTGTCTCCAAATATCACCCAAACTGTACTCTCCGCTC